>NC_141147.1:73478033-73634737 GCF_053477565.2 Lygodium microphyllum | reverse complement strand
CAGACATACTCACATTCTCCTTCATGCGTAGATCCATAAGCTGCTTCAGCCAATACATCTAACTCGCTGGACTTTTCTTGTCATAGAGATTCTTGATTTTATCCCACAACTACCATGCACTCTATTATTCCTCAAATACATTATAATTAACCTATTCTATGAGAGATAATATAATAGTGGACTTGCATAACTCATCAAGCTCAAGCCATTCCTCATCTGGCATAGTTGCAGGCGGCTGCCCGCTCAACCTCAATGGTTTGATCTGCGATTTCTGCACCAAAACCTGTCAAATCTGACTCTTCCAATAAGAGTAATTCATACCATCAAGCTTAGTGATGTTGAAAATAGCATGATCAGTGGATGAACTCACCATAATGCAGGCTGGAAGACTGCAAACAGTTCAAAAATTGCTTGCTGTTTACTACAGAAAATGACAAAAAATTTACCAAAATCGAGAAAAAGTGGCGAGAAAAGTGTAACCAAAGCTACTGCCCACCAAGTACTAGTGAAAGTACATCATTTCATAATATTTCAGCATGAAAAATCCATGTCAATCCGGAGTTATATGCTTGTTATAATAAATGACAGCATGGTACTGTGAGAGTCAATTGCTGACCAAATCACTACACCAAGTCAATAAATGATAGGCAAGACATGATCAGTCATAAAAGGGCATAAATCAGTACCAAATAGTCATCAAGACCCTGAGCAAACACCCAAACATGTCACCAAAGCATCCGTTAGTGAGTAGGGATACCCCCTGGTGGACAGTAGGGCAGAGTATACATAACATTGGCAAGACCTGACACCAGCAGGTGTATGCTCACAAGGGTGCAAAGCCCAAGCTCAGGTCAAAAGCAACTCCAAGATATCAGTGCATGAACAATGCAACACTTAAGTGTAAGAGATCCCAAAGTCAAGTATCTACAAAATGCTCAAATAGCATAAACCTCCTGCTCAATGTTGGTCAAGCATACAAGATGCTCCCACTAGCACAAAAGGCAAATAAACAAGTTCAACAGCTCAATCAAACCAAGATAATGCCTCAATAGCATCCCAAGAGCATGACGGCTATAAAGCAATTGTAGATAGCATCCATGAGCAAGACATACATCGCAATAAAGATATCTGACAACCAAAATGACATCCAATACAAAATTCTGGAATAGCAAATGAGAATCCAAGCCAAGTCTTCAGAGAGCACTAAAGCTCAACAAGTACATGGTACGCTGTGCCAAGACAAATGCATCAAGCCATAGGCGTTGGGTAAGCATGTACCCAAAGGGCATATAACTGTCAAAGCACTAACCACTGTCAAGCATAGACCGATGTCAATAAGTACGAGCTAAAATAAGCTCAAGCTTCCAAAAGCATCCGGATCCAATGACAAGCTAGAAGTCATCCCTCGATGATCAATACATCATAGCATAACCCAAGACATATACCCGAAACCAATAGGCATATGTCAAAGCATGAAAGATAGCTTCAGCCCAAGAGTATTCGGCATGCATTTACTGTTATAAACTGTGTATTTCCAACCCCACAATTATGCCAAAATCATAGCATGACATGTAGCTTCAATCCCCCAATCAATCGGGATGCAATAGGCATCAAACTGGTTATGTAGTCATGCCCAAACAAGCATAGGCATAAACTGTAAATGTAGCACTAGCATCAAATGTCTATAGATTGTTTATAACAGTCCTTAAACACTATTCTCAGCCACCAAACTAATGCCTAATCTCAAAGGATCAAGGCCAAGTATCAATACATGTGCAAAAAGCTTGAAATGGAGCCCAAACAAGTGCTTAATGCCAAGCTGGAGCTGGAGCTGAAGTAACTAGTGTGTGGCTCAATGAAATCTGTCCAAAATCAGGTGCAGATCAGTGTGATGATGTTGTTTCTCCTGCTGGTCCACGTGGTAGGTCTGGAGAGACTGCAAGGCTCAAACATGAGCCAAAGAGGCCTTGGAACAAGCCTTTAGCAGCCCACAACCAGTGGCAAAGAGATATGAAGATTGGAAGCTTCAATGGTGGCTGCCTTGTTTACCTAGACATGTGGACTGAAATAAATCTCTGAAATAATGAAGCAATACCTCAATGTCAATGCCCTGATGGTGCCTCAATAGGTCGGGAAGAAGCTTGGGAAGCCGGGGAGTGACGGGAGCTCAAGAGAATGAGCTATGGCTACCGGGGAGGAGACCCAATGCAAGTGGGGAGTCCATGGGAAGCTGAGAAATGCCACAAGCCAAGCTCAAGAGTCGGAAAGCTGAGCTCTGATACTAGTTGAAATGTGAGAAGGATCGAAGCTTGCACGTGAGAGCTATGGCGGGAGAGCAAAAGCAAGAAAGATAGAGACAAGAAATGGGAACTTCAACAGTCACAATGTGTGACCGGGCCTTCCTTTATTCAAACTGTCACTAAAAGAATAAAGAATTAAGTGATGGTGAGGGGCACCCACCACCTGTAGTGTGCAGTGGCGGTGACTGTCAGTGTAGTAATACACGGGCGACTAGGCGGAGGCGCCTTTACCCCCAACATCAGAGTTATTCCGGCTAGCATTAAGCTCTTCACCTCTCTTCTGTCTAGATCGCCATCTAAGCTTCACATTGGAAGCGCACGGGTGGATAGAGCCATCTTCGTATCAGCTTGTTTGGAGTTAAAGAAATTTTTATTCTCCTCTTATCTACTGTGTACTCTCTTTCTCTATCTCTTCCTCAAATTCTATTCACTATACCATGTAATTTTTACAAATATAAGCTGATTATTACAATTGAAATAGAGTATTAGTCCTACACTCTTCTATATCATTCCTAATAGGGAAGATATTGAATAGAAAATCATGCCATGGTGACCATTTAGGCCCCATACCATATGTCAAGTTGAAAATGTAGAAGAATGATTCCACTTGAGCCTTCTAAGAACTAGAATAATTTTTATCTTTAATTTAGCAAGGAGGATTAGGTTGTTGCACACCCACCACTAACAAGGGCCACCTAACCACCCACATTTGGCAAATAGAATCATGCCCCATTAGAGCAACTAGGGATCACCCAAGAAAATAATCTAATGCCCATGAGAAACTCCCAAACCAATATCTTAAGCAAGCCTCCAATGGTTCCAAAAGGTGTGCAAGAAAACCCCAAACACTACACCTACGACATATAAATAGTCCATGGGATAGAAGCAAGACCACCATCAATGACACATCTTTGCCTAATGAATGCACAAGACTACTACGAGGGCAATAATAACATTTGGATAACTAAGAAAATCCCTATAGTCCCTCAAGGTTCATACCCAATAGGCCACAGAAAATGGCATAGGACATTAGGTAAATGCACCACCTCCACCAAGTCAATGGGGACCATAATAGACAACAATCAGCCTCCATAAACCATGTGATTAGTCTCATTCATAGTCTCTCACATAGTCTCACTCATGCATAAATGTTTCTCATAGAAAATTGGCTCTCTCTTATACACTATCTCTCTCTCAATAGTATATTGAAATAACAAAGAATAACTATCAATAATCCTCTCTTAGTTGTGAATAATCCTCTCCACAAGGATAAGATATTTGGTTTTAAGATAAAGAGCATGGAAATACAAGATATCCAACTAATGGGGATCAATATCCACATTGACATTGATGCATAACTTTCCTATTGGCTTTTGATCATTATGAGAATGAAGATGCATGTATGCTGTGTACCAAGTAAGTAATTAATCTAATTAAAGGATCAGTAGATTGATGATAGATTTGGGAAAAATACAAATAATTCTAATAAGCTTGAATAGGATTCTGTGCTAATCCCTTGGAATCATAGGCCAATTAATCTGAGGACCTATCAAGGAATCAATTTGATTCCACCCCCTCTACATCTAGGTATCTACAAATCAAAATTAGAGTGGTTACTAACCAACTAAGGGAGACTAGAAATAAAAGACGTGGATGAATGAAGAGGAGCAAGCATCAAGGGATAAAGTGAGGGATAATAAAATTTGTAAAACGAAAAAAGGGATAAAGATGGAAACTCATGTAATTTAACAAAATCAGATAGGAAAGGAGTTAAGAAATATACTAAAAAAAAGAAAGGAGTGTGGTAGATAGTGGAGGACAAGGAGTAGGGGAGAAAACACAATCTACAATGAACGGGCAATGAGTAAAAATAGGAATTTGGAAAGCACCTTGCGGTTGGAAAGGAAGAATGAAATTTGTGGGCCATTTGTTAATAATAAATTAGGGAAGGCACTGATGGACCTTGAACAGATCCACAAGTGTAAGCTTCAAAGAAGTATATACCAAAAGGAGATTGTTTAGAAACATGGCCTGAAAGATCCTCCATCAGTTCATTGGCATTTTGTAAATGTATAGTAGGGGCTTTCAATTGTCACTAATTCAATACAACAAAATCTATCATAGAATGCTAAGAAACTTAAGGGTAGATAGCCACTTTTGAGGAATATACTTGAAAAATATCATCCATTTGCAACTCCAAATGTCAAACATAAAGAACAGCTTGCAAAATCATGTCTCCACATACCAAGAGAGATCCCCATTGTCTAGAATTAGAAGATCACCTCTAAGATACATGTAAGACATCAACGTGATGTGAGGTATAATTGAATCCACAAAGACCATTTGGAAAACTTCTACTAGGATATATATGGACCAAGCACCACTCTATCCATCCTATGGAGAATGAAAATCCATAGTAGACAACTTTGTATAATATGCCAATTTTTGTTCTTTATAGTGTATAAAGAAACAATGATCTAGCAGGATGCTTTCCATAAATTGCTCAAAAAAAGATCACAAAATGTCCATCCTAGATTGAAGCCTTTCCAACTTAACTTGAAATAAGGGACACAAGGGCACATTATGCTAGAGAGTGGCTAAGTTTGTAGTAGCTGATAAAGAATGGTACTAATCGTACATTATTAGGACTTGAAGGAATGGAGCGTGACTGAGCCAACTATTCCTTTAACTCCTCAATCTTATGGTATTTTGATGCTTAAGTGTACAATTTGTTGATTGTAACTCTAGTATTTGGGTAGTAATTAAAGCTTTAAGCTCGTGGGTTTCGTTAAAAATATGATATTTATTGTGACAGTAGCTACCTGAGCCTTTGCTTTACTCAATTGGGCCTGCAAAGAGGACATTTTCACTTTTTGGGCTTCTAGCAATTTAATTTGTGACTGCATTTGTTTGAAAAGTTCAAAAAACGTTTCTTTAATTAAAACAAGATTGGTATTAGCCTTATGTAACTCCTCCTTAGATTGTTGTAGCTCCTGATAGAAAGAAGAGTACAACTATTGAACATAGATTGTAATAACTAATATTTATATGGAACTCTAAATGCCCTTACACAAGAAAGGAATGGCATCTCCTATCACCAGGCGATGCAAAGAAGGTATTAATATGTCTAAAATACCATCTCTTTATGTGCCCTAAATAAATTTGTATATGTAAGGCATACAAGAAGGATAGTGTGTGATGTAGCAAGAATTGACATTGGAGGAACTAGATCAAAAACTGTTTCAGCCATACACTTTAAGCTCTTCCTCTAGATGACTAGAGGATGAGGGGATTAATGATCTACAATGATTGGTTCAAAATCTTGAATAGGAGGGGGAACCACTGAAGGATTTTTAGAAGGCGGTAGAATTTCCTTCATAGGGGTAGAGTATGCCAAGGAAACATACAAATAAGAACTGTAAGCGATATTAGTCACATTACTTTGAGTAATCTTGGCAAAGTATTGATCCATTTTGGCAAGGAGATAAGAACTCCAATCAATGGTCACGCCCTTGAGCACCATTCTAGAAGTAGTGAATAATTCCTTGGACATATAATTAGATGGAGTCTTGGTAGGCTTGAACTTGTCCTGAGGGACTGACACAGTTGTTTCCAAAGGGATCAAAGATCATGGAAACACAAACATCGAATGTAGTGATCACCCACTTAGCATCTAGTAAGTCCTTAGTCTATCTTTGCATGAGCTTCATAATTTCCACATTGGAAAAGGGCTAGTGGGCTACTAGAAAGGTCTCCTCAGAGAAGATACAAAGTCTTTCCCAAGCCTTGAGGTGTCATCATGATAGTGGTACCATGGACAAAACCAGTTTTCTTGTTGCTATAAGATGTGATGGAAATCAAAGATAGCGAAGAGTTAATTGCTGAAATGAAGACATTAAGGAAAACCTCTATCATATATATAATTTGAATGTCTTAAAAAAGAATTAAAGCCTTTAAATCTTCAAGAATAAGCTCTATAAAAAAGAGTAGATAGCTTGCTGTATAAAATAGGGCATGTGGAAGAAACTAGTCATAACTTTCGATAGAAGTATCCAAATAGAGAATGCCACATATCAAAACGTAGCTATTGAATAGTACTTTGGAATATGTAGGTGATGGAATTTTTGAAAATTAGGTGGAGTAAAACATGTTCTAAACTAGAGTGCTATCTAGACCCTGTTTAGAGTGCAACTAGCTCCCATATGACTATGTCTCAACCATCAATGCATTCATATGAAGCTTCTTTATACGTTGACCTAACTATGACCTCCTCAAGAGGGAATGTATTGAACAAGTCCTTCTTCATCCATAGGAGGCAGCTCATCAACTATTTCCAAGGGAGTACCATAAAAGGGTTTGCTAACTAACATTGAAGACATTATGAATCTTAGTGGAAGAGGAAAGTTCCAATCAATATGCCAAGTCTCCATCCAATACAATTCAAGATCATCTAGGGACCATAGAACGTGTGAGCAGTTTCTTGCTAGAGCCATTCTTTAGAGTATATCGAGACTTGGGTACTTTCAAGAGAGCTAACTCTCCCTCTTGGAACTCCAAAGGTTGCTTCTTCTCATCAACATACACCTTCATCTAATCTTGAAATTTTCTAAGATTCATATTACATTGTTGAAGAAGGGTCTACATTCTTTCCAATTTCTACTTTCCATGAGGCTTAATCTTTTCACTGAAAATAATTGTGGGTATCTTGTAGCCATACATAGCCTAAAAGAATGAAACTTTAATGCGAGCATGAGTGGAGTTTTTATAGGCAAGCTCAACTAGATGTAACCATGAATCCCATGCATACTATATATCATGACAAAAATGGCGAAGGTAAGTCTCCAACCACTTATTAACCCTTTCTGTCTGATTATTAGTTTGTGGATGATAGGATATAGAAGGATGCAATCTAGTTTCCATGGAGCTAAATATCGCCTACCAAAAGTTACTCATGATGTTTGTATCTCTATCATGCACAATCACATGTGGTAATCCATGTAATCTAAAGATCTCCTCCATGAATTAGCTAGCCACTTGTGAAGCACTAAACTGAGTATTGGTAGGAATGAAATGGGTTGCCTTAGTGAGTTTGTCCACTATCACATAAATGCTATTCCAACCATTTTTGGTAATAGCTAGAATAGTAATGAGGTCCATGGTAATGTGTATCCACTTGCCTTCTGAAATAGGCAATGGCTACAACAAACCACCTGGCTTACACATACTATCCTTATTCTACTACTAAGACAAACATTTCATAACATAATCCTTAATATCTTTCTCAATCCTTTCCAGTGAAAACTCTTGTTGATTTTATCATAGGTCTTAAACACTCCAAAGTGTCAAGTAGTAGGTGAAGAATGTAACTCCTCAATAATTTTCATTGTGAAAGAAAAAGTAAAGGAAATAACAGTCTTGCCATTCAACTAAATGAGGCCATTTTTAAATTGATAATGGGAGTTTTCATCCATAAAGACCTTGCTGTAATTTCTAAAGTACATTTACTGAGGTCATTATCCAAAAGATAGGCTTCCTCTAATTCATCAATCCAGTCAGCATGTAACTTAGTCCAACATGTCCACATTCTAGAGAGAGAATCAGCTACCAGATTGTCTTTTTGCCTTGTATGAGTGATGCCAAAATCATAATTTTGCAAGGTATTTATCGACCTATGCTACTTAGGGGTAAGATTTGACTGAGTAACAAAGTACTTTAAGACCTTGTGATCACTTTGAACTCTAAACCAACTACCATACAAATATTAGTGCCATTACTTTATTGTATGGAGAATAGCCAACATCTCTTGGTGATAGACATTTATAGTCATCTCTTTATCTATAAGCTTATGGATTTCAAAGGCAATAACTCCATGCACCTATAGCAAAAGAGCCCCTATGCCATGACCATTAGAATTACATTGTATAATAAACTCTCTAGAGAAATCTAGGCATACTAGAATAGGAGTAAAAGTAAGTAATTCCTTTAAATAAATAGTTGAAGATATTATGTACAAGTTTATCCCAAAAGAAAGCTTCCTCTTCAACATTTAAGTCAAAGAAGATGCTCAATCACATAATTCTTAATGAATCTACACTAGAATGACAATAGACCAAGAAATCCTTGAAGAGAGGTAGTGGTGGTAGAAGTTGGCCAATCACTGACACACTACACCTTCTTAGGGTCACCTGTATCCCTAGTTCACTGAGAATACAACCTAAGTACTCCACTTAATTCTTCATGAAAGATCATTTCTTCTCCTCAACAAAGAGTCTCTAATGTCTCACAAAATCAAAAACCTTTTGTATATGGGATAAATGGTCCTATAGATTCTTACTTTAAATCAATATGTCATCAAACAACACTAGGAAAAATTGAAAGAGGAAAGGCTACAAAATCTTATTAATCAGACTTTGGAAGGTAGTTGGAGCATTAATAAGCCCAAAATGGCATCACTAGGAACTGGTATAGCCCATGAACAGTCCTAAAGGTAATCGTCACTTCATCACCCTCTTGCATACAAATCGGATGATATCTGAACCTCAAATCAATCTTGGTAAAGAATCTAGCCCCCTTGAGCTCATCAAGCAAATAATCAACTCTAGTTATTGGATACATGTTTCTCACCGTGATCTTGTTTAGATCCCTATATTCAATACACATCCTAAAAGATCCATATTTCTTCTTCACTAACAAGACCGGAGATGCATAAGGTGATGAACTAGGTTCAATAAATCCCATTTGTAAAAGCTCCTTGATTTTCCTGGCTACTTTCGCATGCTTGGATTTTGATAACCTATAAGGTGGCTTAGTGACTAGCTTTGAATGAGGCTTTAAAACAATAGGGCGATCCACTGCTCTCTTAGGAGATAATGAAGTAGGTACTTCAAACAAGTCCCTATACTCCTCAAGTAGAGCTTTCAAAGAAGGATGCTTTGTTGAATTCTTGGATTGATCTTCTACCTTTTTATTCAAGTGCAATACAAAAATCTGTAAGGGCTTCTTGTACTCCTTCTTGAGTTATTTAATGGTGAAAAGCTAAAAATTAGATTTATTTGGGATTCCCTATAGATGAATAGGCAGCCCATCAATGGCAAGATCCATGTATTACTGCAAGAAATTCATAGTAATCTTCCCTAGAGTTATCAATCAATCACAACCAAGTACAATATCAATGGATCCCATTTCCAAAGCAATTAGCTTCACTTTTACTTCATAAGTTTAAGCTAACTATATGGGAACCTGTGGGCACATTTGAGTGCTGATTTCCTCTTCTCCATTAGCTACTTGTACTCTTATCGGTTGTTGTAATCAATGGAAAGGTAGCGTAAAATGTCCACAAATGACTTATTCACAAAACTGTGTATACCGCCACTGTCTATCAGGATAAACACATCATTTCCATAAATGGTACCCTTCATACGAAGTGTATTAGGGCTCTTTGAACCTATCCAAGCATCTATGGAAATCAATCAAAGGGTAGTGGCAGCAAGAGGTAAATCTGTCCCATCAAGGTCAAAAGGAATATGCCCACTTGGGTCAAATGGAAATCCATCTACAACCTCATAAGACTGATCGGAATTAGGATCCTCGTCATGCTCTTCAAATTCAACTTGTGTACTCATGGTTGATTCATCAACAACCTCATCATCCCCATCCTCAAACTATCATGTTATAATTCTTAGCCTTAGCATTCTTGAAAGTACACTTTGATGCATGATCAACCATATACTTTTCACCACACTTGAAGCATAGACCCTTTTTTCTTTCCTTGGAAAGATTTATAGATATAAACTTAGCATTATTTGCTGAATTATTTCGGGGTCTATTGTTGCCTTGCCTAGGCTCCACTTTATGGCTGATTGCTGGCTTTGAAGCACTTTGCTGTCTTGAAGCATTAAAAGTAGGGTATTTAGGGACTTTGGGACTGTAAAATGAAGTATTGGCACCTCCATAATTGCTACCAAAGTTGCCAGATTCAGCAACAACCCTTTGCTATCCAAAAGAATCATACATAGGAATATCCCTCCTATACTTATGAGCATACCTCTTAGCTAGCTCAATAGCTAACTCAATAGCATGGAATAGTGTGGTGGGTTTTTGGGCCATAACATCAATTGAAAAATTAGGCTTGAGGCCGTAGATATATTTATGCAAATTAGGCTTCTTTGGTCCCAACTGATACCATCTTCTTTCCAACTTCTCTTTCTCAATGGAAGATACAAACACTTGAGCCATCTTAACTTTGAATTCCTCCCAACTATCAACATGTTGATTTCCCCTCTTTATGTACCTCCACCATGTATGAGCAAATCCTTCAAGGTGAAGAGTAGCATAGTGAATCTTTTTGTCATCTGGCCTAGGGAAAATATCAAAGTAGGATTCCAACTTGGAAGTCCACTCTTCCAAATCAATTGGTGATGATGAATGGCCACTATATTTGGTTAACACAATCTTATCACAGAGTTTCCTGTCAATAAAGCCTTCTTTTCCATTAGTTACTTGGGGTTGCATATCCATGTAACTACCATTGGGGTTTGAAAGATTAGAGATGCTCCTATGATAATTGGTTTGAAACCTGCCTAAAGGAATTGTTGGTTGGTTTCTACTGGCTTGAGGAGGATTTGGCCCATTCTCACCAGCTCTAGAAAAGTATCCAAAATCTCATAAGTGCTATGTGGTATCCCTTTCTTTCCAATAATACTTCATTGAGGATTATTATTTGATGGTTGCAAGCACTTTTGTCTCTACTCTCTTTGTTTACCATTTGTATTGTCACAAGCCTATAATTCTGAGAGCTAATTTTGTCCAAAGAATCATCAATATAAGAGGCATAATTCTCCAAAGTCCTTGGTAGATTGAGCCATATGCTCCATGACTTTCTTGGTCTACATGTTTGATTTAACCACTTGTTCAACCACCTAATCCATTTTAGAAACCAATTCCATATGTTTGATGGAATTCCTAGTCTCATGCTTACATAGAGTGACATTAGGAGTACTATAAGTGCCATATTCTTGTGAATCTTCCTCATCTCAACATGCCTTAGGTATTGCATCATGCACTTCTCTAACATATTGTTGAACATCATCATTAGGCTTGTTCTTTTCCTTGTTTCTAGCCACTTTTGCCCATACAGTGTAGTTCTCCTAGTAGACCACCTATTACAAAAATGGCGATAACTTTTGACCCCAATATTAGATCAATAACTTTTTGATGGAAATAAAAGCTCACAAATAGCTCTTTAGGATAAGCTATAATACTCAAATTTAGAACCAAAGTAGAATATTTTGGGAATATTCTTTTACTGCTATCTAGAATAGTCTTGCACCCTATAAAAACATTGTTTTAGTGTATCCACCTCTCCCAAGTTAAAGATAAGGTCTTCCAACCCTATGATACCTTGTCAGTGACTTGTAGGAGCTGAATACACCTTGCAATACCCTCCAGAGGTCTTGAAACTTCTTTGAATTACTCTATAACACTTGTAACCAAGTAAAAAGTCTTCCAAAAGTGATCCCAATTCACTATTTAAGTGTATTACCTTGTGTAAAACTTGTAATGAACCTAGAATGACCTATAACACCTATGAGTGACTGAAAATTCAGCCAAACGAAGGTCCAAATGCCCTATTTCCAATTAATGCACCTAATTCTTGCTATAGGGAGTAGAATGGATAAAATTTCTATTGTAGCAAGCTTGTAATAATTTGCATAATCCATATGGCTAATCAATGGAGTCCCAAACAATGCTATCCAATGGGGAGCTATTTGTCTTTACAAACCCCACTCACGATACCTATGGTGAGAGATATAATAGCATAATAGGCTCCCTAAATAGGCTCCAAATCACTCGGAGGTGGGTAAAGTTCCCCTCCAGATCTTTAATAGTGGGGGAGGATCACCTCTCTATTGTCCCGCTATCTCCCCCAGCATTAATCTTTTTCCTTGGCAGGTACATCAACATGGCAGTAGCATTCTAATTAACCAATCAAGGATGGAATGCATAACTAAAAATTTATTTCAGCCTTCCATGATATGTATGATTGATCAATGAAAGATTGGAATGAAGAAATAAGTGTTGGATGAGGGTCTTACTAATGCAATTCAACAAGTGTTGGCTGAGGGTCTATCCTACTCCAAAATGATGGTAGAGAAGCCTTGAAGGTCAACAAGATCCAAAGATTAAAGAAATTGAAGCCTCCAAGTTTGTGGCTATGGTTGCCTTGCTATGTATTAAGGTTTTAGAGAAGAAAGATAAAGATTAGAGGCTTCAAAAGGCTCATTAGTTCTAGCCATATCTTTTAGCCAACTCTATGGCCTCAAAAAGCTAGATGGCTTTTGAGCCATTACATTAGTTGAAGGGCATGCTTCTAGCCCATAAATACACTTGTGCAACTTGGCATCATCACTAATAGCCTCTACATACATTCTCAAGTTGAGAAATTGATTTGACAATCCCATATGGTGAGATTATGCTGATTAGATTGGTACCATCTTCTTGCCAATTGTTCTTTTTCTACTAGTGTTGTGCCACTATGCGGTCATAGTATGAAAAACTCTAGAATGCATTGTCATTCAGCTTTCTTATTGATCTAGAGAGCCAATGCCATTTTAGTCACATTAATGTTAGTGTCCATAGTGTGGATGGTCTAAAAATATTAGATTTTTGGACAAGTTTAACTAATTTTTGATATTTTAGATATTATCTCTTGTAAAAATCCAAAAAAAACTATAGAAAACTTCTAGAATAGGATGACATGTAAAAGAAAGCAAGTAGTGTTCAGCCATTTTGGGAGGTTTTTATGTAAAAAGAAGGATTGGCAAAATCGTGTGACATGAGATCACAGTTTTTAGGCAATGAACAGCACTCTGAACTAGGAGATGAAGAAAGAGTGATCTGGCAGCAGCATTCTGGCCAAGAGTCCTAGAATTTTACATCCCTTTTGAAGCCAATGGAAGCATCAGATTGGTGGTCTAAAGATTTTTTACCCCAAATGCTCTGAGAATGGTGAACTTGATGTGAAAGTTAGTAGCATGTGTGTAAAGATGGGAGATTCTACATGTTCAAGTGGTGGTGATGCTTTACAACAAATGATTGCTTTATTGCAGCAACAACAATAGCAAATGCAAACTCGGCAAGAAGCAGAAAGAATTGATTCCTTAGTTGTGAATGCATTGCAGGTAATGGGACAAGAATTGAAGCAGTTTAAAGGTCAAAATGTTTCGGTCTTTATCTAGTTGTATAAAGAAAAGATGTTGTTTCATGGGGTACCACAGTATGCATGGAGTTAGTATTTCTTCCATTTGGACAGGATTGATGAGTTACGTAGAAGAGATGCTATTGGGCAGCTTTTAAGAAAGCTTTAAAAGAAGAGTTTTTCTTGGAAGATGTAGGATTGGTAATAACTGAAAATACATTTATAGATTGGATTGAGAATCCCAATAAAGGGTTGGCTACTACAGCTTTGCTCTGTGAATTTGAAAGTCAGTATGCGTAGTTGGATGCCGATGAGCAGCAATCATTAGAGAGTTAGAAAATTGATTTTGTTTTTGAAGACTATAGATCTTGTCTTGCAGGGGAAGCCGATTGATCGTTTAGAAGATGCCTCTTCTAAAATGGGGCTGAAATCAGATTGGGCTAATGTAACTGAAGCAGTGCATATGTTAGTAAAGAGAGAGCAGATGAAATTAAGATGGGGTATAGGCACCACACCTGCCAGTGCTAAGAAGGGGGCTAAAATTGCAGCCAAGGCACCTATAGCTATGACAGAACAACCGGCTATACCTATTGATCCGGCTCTTAAAGGTGATGTTGTGGTTGAATTAATCAAAGGCATACATGATTTGAGGCTGAATTTGATAGAAATCTATGCAAAGGTCGAAAAGTTGGATGTCAAGGTAGAAGAGAAGGGTCAGGCAACATCCCAAAGGCCATATAGAGAAGGATACAAGAGGAGATACATTTGATGTGATACTTTACATCATGAAAAGCAAGATTGTACAGCCTACCATGAAGCGGAAGAAAAAAGATGGGTCTTTTGGAAAGATGAAAAAATACATGCAATAGAAATTGGTCTTCCAATAGAGCCAAATTTTGGAAATGGTGGCATGCATAAGAGGTTGGAAGATATGGATACAAAGAAAATATTTATAGCCATAGATGTAGCCACATATGGGTTGAGAATTGAAAGGAGTGAAGAAGCTTGTAAAGGAGACATGAATGAAGCAAAATCTTTTGTTTGGATGCAAGCATTAGATTGCATGGAAAAGGGCAAAACACCAAAGTCTGAATTGACTAATGCAAGTCAGAGTATACGAGGGAGAACATGATGGAGTGCACTAATGGATTCATTTTCAGCCCATGCTTATTGGGCTGAGGTTCATAATCAAGAAGCTCTTGTGGAAGAAAAGAGAAGAAGAGATGAGGACAATGCTAGTCCTTCCTCTTTACGCCCATCTAAATGCATAACATGAAGCAAAATGGAGCAGCAAAAAGAGGCTGAAAAAACCATATATTATGGAGCATGCATCTCAAGAGAAGAAACAAGAAGGAAAGAAAACAGGAAAGTAGCCCAGTTACAGGTTACAATATAGGTTACAATCAAATCTTGAGACTCCCACAAACCTTAGAAGGGTCTTGGAAGATCACATACTTGGTAGTAGAGTGGAATTCACACTTGGCGAATTTCTTGGAGTCGCAAAGCGTGAATTTCATGGTGCAATCATTGATATGCTGAAACAAAAAAGACTATTTGATAGTGAAGTTTTGCAAGCATTGATAGAGGTCAACAAAGACATAAAGAAACAACTTCAGAGGGAATGCGATGATGCATGTAATGCTAATTTAAAGCAAGCTAATATTGAAAATAATGGGAGTGTAGATAGCAAGCTTGTGGCTAAATTTGGTCTTATGGGTAGCACTAAGCATAGAGAGAAGGCTATGTATGATGGGGATGTCCATCAACAAGCACATGAAGAAGAAGATGCTCATTTTTTTCCAAGTAATCATTATTCATGAGCTACAATAGAGACAATTGTTAAAGTGGGAGAAAGAGAGACACCCTGCATAGCTCTCTTAGATCATGGTTTTGAAATCAATGTTATGGCACACAGCTTATATGAGAATGGAGGTTGCAAAATTGATGTAGATCCAAGATGGCGCATGCGAGCATCAAATAATTAATCAGGGGATCTTTATGTGGCTTGTCTGAATGTACCCATGACTATTGGAGATGTTAGGGATGAATATCATTTTTCTATGCAAGATTCATGTAGTTATCCAGTGATTTTGGGGCAGCCCTATATTTCGGAATCAAGGCTGGAAACAAAAGCCTTGGTTGATAGTTCTTCATATGCTTAGGTTCGGAGTAAAGATAATACAAAGGTAGTACAGTTTCTCACTGTTTATGTGAATCATCCCCACAATCAGGATAGGCTACAGGATAATCCCATGCCACTTAATGCATGAGAGGTTAAGGGTTTTTAGATAGAACTGATGTAACTGGAGGCTATGTCATTGTCTCTAGGAAGATAATTATGCCTCCAAGAAAAGGGGAAATTGTGTTTTTGTCTGCATTGCAGGAATGGGCAACATGTAGTCTTGGCAATTTTAAGAATATTTCAGCCATGTGTAGGACTAAAAAGAAATATGTAGGATGGGATGAAAAAGAGCTGAAGACATATGGTTTGATACGTGCACATGAAGGAAGGGCTGAAAACAAATATGTAGGATGGACTGAAAAAGAGATGAAGACATATGGTTTGATGGTTGCAAATAAAGGTATTTTAGGGACCTCCTTGCATTACACTAGTTAGTAGGCAATGATACTATTGCATCGATATGGTAGAGGTAATGGGCTTGCAAGCATGCCTAGGGAGTCCACCTTATAGAACATGTAAGATACCATGTGAGTTCAAAGGAAATTGTATTTTATCCCCTAGGAAAGCATGTGGTATGATTGTTGTAGTTTCTATGATCATAAGCTCCATCTCATTCGCAAAGGCTATGAAGAAAAACTGTACACTGTACACAAATTGAATTGAGTTGGCCATAGTGTTGCAGCACACATGTCATGGACTCATCAAGGTAATGGGCATCGGAGGCCTGATGGAGATTATGGGTATCGACACCAGAGTGTGAGCCTCCAAGGCTTTTGCCTCCTATTGGTATATGGAATAGGATCTCTTATTATATCAACAAAGAAGAAGCATTGACCCATTGTGGGAGGACGAGCTCATTGGATTGCGCTTTGCAAGAGATTCGATTGTTCTCTCTCTCTCTCTCTCTCTCTCTCTCTCTCTCTCTCTCTCTCTCTCTCTCTCTCTCTCTCTCTCTCTCTCTCTCTCTCTCTCTCTCTCTCTCTCTCTCATAGATTCTATGCATATTGAACCATTTCAATAGGACACCATGTAGGACTGATGTTGCATGTGTAGCACCAACAAAGGACACCATACAAGACTACTTCATCAAATGAACACTTGCAAAGGCTATATGTATAGTAGTAGTAGAGGATGGAAAAAGATTACATGCAAGAATCTCTTGACTCTTTCATGGTGGCCAAAGATGAGGAGGTGATGCACCGGCAATACCCATCTTCATGCAGGTCAAAACCACAAACTACACTTCTGCGAATGATGGAACATGTTTGAAATTGACGAAGGAGTAACATGAAACTCCAAATTTGATGTTCCCATCTTTGGAATTGACAGAAGAGTAATGTGAAATTCCAAATTTGATGGCAGCCTCCTCAAAACATACTAGGATGAGCTTAGATATTGTCAAGATTACGAACTAGCCTCAATTTAAAAAGTGAATATTATCACCCCAAGTTCTTCTTAGACATCAAGAAGAGTTAATTCATAGAACTAAAGGTAAACTCTGCAAGATAGAGGAGGCCAAGTCTACTACCTCAAATCGAAAGAAATCATCACATTTATGTATGAGACCACGATCTTAGCCAGAAGAGCTCCTAAAAAATTAATTCATAGGCCATAGGTGATGAATTATCGGAGTTCACCATAATGACACAAAGTGTCTTGATGTGCCAAGTTAACTCTTTTAGATCAAATGTTTTCAAAATGGTCTTCTCATTCCTTGTCTACATGCATTTTATTTCAATCCACTGTTGTCGATGTTATGTATGGATCAGCAATGACATAAATAAAAATAATAGCACTAATAATCAGATCATGTAGGACACATGATTGTTTACCATTATGTCAAATGAGGATACAAATTGTTCTCAAGTGGAAAATCCCTTACCAAGGAAGCCTAGAAGGCAACACAAAGAAGGTTCTTATGTACTCGTTTTGCTTACAAACCACATAACTTGTCCTCTTTACTTTTCTTTTTTCCGATGAAACTAGTAGCAAAAGACAAATTTCAAGTGGCCATGGCAAGTGTGGCCACCAAAACTTCTCTATTCTTCATCATGCTAGTGTAGAAGCATGACTATTAGTTTTGAGCGATCTTGATTGGCAAAATTTATTTAGCAAGAAGGTAGGTCAATTGGTGGGGGTTCGAGGGTTTCTTGAGGACCCACACCATTGTTGACTACGAATGTTGTTTCTAAACCCCAACTTGTATGGACCTCCAAATGGAAATGCATGAACCATACACCTGACTCTCACAAAAGAAACAAATTAGAGGTTTTTTTCATGTCAGTACTCAAGCATAAGAGATTAGATATAAAATAAAATACTACAAAGATTTTGTACTCCATGAGAATGTTGGCCTTTGTTATTCGCATGAACAATATTATGCTCTTTAAATTTGAAGTGCCTGGAAAATGTTTTAATTCTTTCGTTTATTTTCATGAATTTCTATGCATGATCTATAATCTAGTGGTATGGATTAGTTTTATTTATCCTTTCCACTTTTAAAAGGTATTTAAACATGTAAAGTCCTACTCGGATTATCGACTAGGAATCGTAACGCAACCCATCCCCCCTTTGGAACATTGAGTGTGTTGCACTTTGGGGGGTCCACCAAGTTGAAATGCTTTGGATCTAGCATAGCATTGTAGTCTCCTATACCCTCACCAGCAATAAAGAAATTGAAACCACGGAGATGGATGGGGTGGCTCTCAGGCCCAAGGATGCTTGTACCTTGCAACACAAGTTGCATGCTCGAGTTGAAAGAAAGGTGACTAACCCTTGTGCCGGTCAAAGGGGCTAGATTCTTAGGTCGTTGAGTCCTAGTAAAATTAAATAGCATAATAGGATTGTCGGGGAAGTCAGTGGTGAGATTCCACTAAAGTTCTTCCTTGAGAAGTAGGTTTGAAGTAGGGCGGTATTGGGAAGGTTGAACGAGATGTTGTTAACAGTTGTTGAGAACTTGGCTCCAGTTGGACCTTGACATTTCTTGGTGCATGGGCATGGCTTTCTCGCTTGTCCAACTGTGAAGAATAAGTGGCGATCCACAATTTGTGGGAATTTACCTGGGTACTTGTGTGAGTTGAGGCTTCAAAGGCTACTGCTAAAATTGTCGAAGATGGTAGTATCATTGTAAGGTGGAAGGGTTGGCATTATGGATTGTCCTGGCATGCTAGAGTTGGCTCTCATGAAAAAAACATTATACTCCAAAATTGCAGTTGTGATGCTATTGTCAAAGGGGATGGTGAGGCCTGCTGAGTCATAGGCCCTTGCTGCAATGAAGTACATGATACACATTGGAAACCTTTGTTATACATGAATGTAAACATCAAGTCAAAATCAATCCAAGCCTACCTTAAAGTATGTAATACACATGAGGAAATTTGGTACACTTGAGAATACATAAAAAAATATTGTGTAATTACAAATTAAGCTAGCACACATTTATGCAAATAATAGATACTCTCTACAGTTTCTAGACTTTAAGAACTTTAATAGGCAGAACCATTGCTTGGTAGAACAATATATATGGATTGATGCCTGGCGGTCAAACAATGAAAGATGAGCTCCCGTGGTTGATTGAAAGTAATCAAATAAGAGATTGGATGGGTCATAAATAACTTCACTACTTACAAGATGTGTTTTAAACCTTGGACCTTTTAGTCTTAAAACTAGGTTATGCTTATATCTAAATTAACTGCCACATCCTTGGACTTTTTTATTTTGAAAAGTAGCAGTACTATGTGTCTTAAAGGGGAGAGAAGATGACATTTTGAGGTTTTCTAATATTCCAATGCAGCACAATTGCCTGTTTTAAGACCACATGCATTGTAATGAAAGATCAAGAATGATCTAGGAGGCATATTAACGACCTTGAAATGCAAGCTAGAGTGCTCTTCTTTCCCAATTGTTGAAGACATTGTCACATGAGATTACCTGCCAACTTGTTGAGTGGTGGTGAGTAGGGCCAACAAGATGGTTATGGTTAGGATTATGATGCTTAGATATACTAAGAAAGGGATTAATTGAACTACATACATGAATGCATTCATAAATGATTGAGTGCTTAACTCAATCAATGCCAAGAGAGGGATGATTCTCTAATCTCTCTCAAACAAGAGGATGGAGCTCAAAAAATGGATAAAGAGAGAGGTCAAGAACTATGAGACATACCTCAGACATGCTTGAAGAAGTGGTGGTAGGTTGCGCGAATCAAGAACCCGTGCTTCTCTAATTCAGCCCGTGGATGGAAGAAGGCATTCAATCCACTGAAATCTTCAAGGGGAAGAGCCTTCAGCTATTGCCAATGGCTCCCGAGGCAAGAAATTGAAGATTCTTCAAGAGAGCTTGAGCTGCAAGAAAGGTGCCATGGCCACCATTGATGTTTTCCACTCTAGGGTTTCAGGATAGTGCTAAGATTAGAGATATCAACCAACAGGGTTGAATCTTGCTCTGATAAGTGCTAAAATTTGGGGAATGGAGCTAGAGCTCAATGCTAAGTGTTGGAGCAGGAGGAGAAGGACTAGATAACTCAACACAAAATGCATTGAAAATTGTGGGGCTATCTCTGGAGGCTCCAATTGCATGAGATGAAGCTCATGGGTACTCCACAGACTGCCCAAGGTGTGAGGAAAGTAGTGGTAGATGGCATTCAAGATTGGGGAGAGAGAAAATAAAGATCCGTGGAGTTCCTAGGCGTTGGAGGTTCCATGGCTACCTCAAGAAACTATGAGGAAGAAGAGGGAAACTCACCTTTGGGAAAAGATAGTCATAGTTAAGTCATTCTCCATGTCTTGGGTATCCTCCTTGGGTAAAACACTTGTTGAGATGTAGGGTAAAAAGGAACTGCTATCTTTGTCTACTTGCCTCCAAATTCGGTCAAAGCTCCATTTAAAACACTAAGAAAGACTAACATGGTCTTCAAGAAAGTCTCCCAGCTTGCTTGGGTGGGTTACTCCTTGCGTACCTATGTATATGAGTAACTAGGGTTCTTTAGACTAAAAAGAAACTAAATCTGAAGGAAGAAGAAAGAGAAGAAGGATCAAAGACGGGTGCTCTGATACCAAGTGTAATGAAGTGAACCTAACATGACCTAATTAAGGGAGAGAAGAGGGAGTGCAGAAGATAGAGAAAGAGAGTGAGGGGAAGAGAAAAATACTAAAAGAGGAGAGAGAAAGGAAGAGAGGAAGGGAGAAAGAAGAGTAAGGAAGCCATGGAAGCTGTGAAGGTGAAGAGAGAGTTTCGTGATTAATGTGCATGATAACTAACCTAGCCCTTACACCTTAAATACCATCTACGTGATTGGTGTTTTTCTTGTAATGTCCATATATTCCTCTCATTACAAGTTTTTATTAATTAAGTTATAGTTTAAAACATTGAATATAAGAATAAATGTAAATTTCCTCCCATTATGACCTTGTTCAAGCTCTTCTAAAGTGCACTTAAACTATGCATGCCTTGGGATCTACCTTCCCTCCATTCTCTCAACACCCCAAGTCTCACAATTTGACTATACGAACAAGAGAGTTGTAGTAATTGTAGCTATTTCTAGTTTAGGATAGTTCAAAAGAAAGGCACAATTCTCGTTCCCCCTTGTGTGCAGCCTCCTTTACTATCATACCAGAGTATTTTATTATATTAATGGGTTTAGACAAAGAAAATGTAAATATAGCCAATTTTCTAAGTAAAAAGCATGATTTACATCAACTAACTTAAAATATCAATTTAGGAATCTTGACGCTCATTCAAGTGCCATTTTTAAATCAAATCAAGTCATTGATATCAAAATTAATACTTTTTATACTGATTAGTAGTATTATCAAGAAAAGACTATTAAATTAAGTGTTTTCTTAAATCTTCTCAAAAGTGCAAATGGTATGATATAGATATGTTTTCCATATATTTTTACTTACCTTATTCTTAAGATGAGATATTGAAATTATTATGTTGAGTCTAAATGCATAAGATCCTATTCTAAAAAGATAGTTGAGATGTTATTGTGTTATAGATCGCTTCCTAGTACTATGGTCACTTTAAGCTCCATTTCTTTAATTGATTCAAATACTTCTTGTGAATTGTTTGACGTAATGATGGGTCAAACCTCTATATGGAGCATTAGATTCAAGGATGCACATTTTCATATCTCTTTACTAGGATCAAAACATATAATAATTATTATAACTATTACCTTTTGGAGAGCTTCATTCTTATTTTTCTAAATGAGAGAGCTTAATTGCTTGAAATTAGACCTCGAATATTGTCTATTAGATCTTTGAAGCACAAATAAATAGAGAAAAATAAATTAAACTTGGAAGCTTAAGAAATCAAGTCTAATAAAAATAGTGTTGCATGAGGGTAAGACTTAAGTGTGATCTAATACTAGCATTAGGAAATAAAGGAGTTTCTCAAATGAGTATGATACTATTGAATTAGGTGATGTTATTTAATCTCTTTTAATTGTAGCTTTGTGAAACACAAGCAAATAGAGGAGGTAAAACCACACATTGAGTCTCATAAATTCTAAGAAACATGCTAATAGTATGACAAGAGGCTCAATCTTGAAATTGAGCCTCATGTAAAGATATAAATTTGCTTAGTTATACTCAAATTTTGATAAGCACAGTAAGTTTTGAGCTAGGTGTTGGTGGCATAAGAGCCCCTAGCCACACGAATTAGGATCTTCCATCCTCATTGGACTTTAGGAGCACACGAGTGAGGCTCAACTTTAAGATTAAGTGTTGTTCATAGCCAATAGTGTCACATGAGGCTCAATCTTGAAACTGAGCCTCTTAATGAACGAGACAAGTGTCTAGTAAAGATACTCTAGACATTGATACAATGCTTCCATTGGTTCCAAAGGGGGGTAAAATACCAGCACACCTGACTAGAATTCTACCAGATCACTCCTTCTTCATCTCCCACTTTAGAGTGCTGTTCACTGCCTAAAAACAATGATAGAAAGATGAAGAAGGAAACTAGATCACTGATATGTATCATTGATCGTATTGGGTACATATGCATCCAAGCATGAAGGGAGCTTTCAGGGTGAAAGCATAAGCAATTGCAGATATATCAAAGCACTGGAAGGGTAAAATTTTAGCTCTCTGACAAAGGAATGTTGATTCTCACCTTGTAACAAAGGCGTTGGTACAATATCTATTCATGCAAAAACAAATACATATTGCGCCCACTCCGCCCTTTCAATGAAACATTGCAAGATCTTATATGTGAGTTTTTAGGCTCCATCTCAAAATTAATCCTCTTATGAATAAAATAAAAATTTATTGTAAAAAGAAAAATTTCTAGTGAATCTATTCTATGGGAAGATCATACAGGTGAGATTCTAGGCTCAATGTTACAAAAGATACTACATGCAAGATTCTAGGCTTAATCTTAAAATTGAGCATGGTCTTTCAAAAGAGATACATGCCTTGTAAATGTACCAGACAGTGATACAAGGAAAGACCCTACCTATATGCATGCTTTGGCTTATGGGCAAGGACCATTGAGAGACCTCCTTGCATTACACTAGTTAGTAGGCAATGATACTATTGCATCGATATGGTGGAGGTAATGCGGTTGCAAGCATGCCTAGGGAGTCCACCTTATAGAACATGTAAGATACCATGTGAGTTCAAAGGAAAGGGTATTTTATCCCCTAGGAAAGTATGTGGTAGGATTGTTGTAGTTTCTATGATTATAAGCTACATCTCATTGGCAAAGGCTATGAAGAAAAATTGTACACTGCACAAATTGAATCGACTTGGCCATAGTGTTGCAGCACACATGTCATGGACTCATCAAGGTAATGGGCATCGGAGGCCTGATGGAGATTATGGGTATCGGCACCAAAGGAGTGTGAGCCTCCAAGGCTTTTTCCTCCTATTGGTATATGGAATAAGATCTCTTATGAGATCAACAAAGAAGAAGCATTGACCCATTGTGGGAGGACGGGTTCATTGGATTGCGCTTTGCAAGAGATTCGGTTGTTCTCTCTCTCTCTCTCTCTCTCTCTCTCTCTTTGTGTGTCATAGATTCGATGCATATTGAACCATTGCGATAGGACGCCATGTAGGACTGATGTTGCATGTGTAGCACCAACAAAGGACACCATACAAGACTACTTCATCAAATGAACACTTGCAAAGGCTATATGTATAGCAGTAGTAGAGGATGGCAAAAGATTACGTGGAAGAATCTCTCGACTCTTTCTTGGTGGCCAAAGATGAGGAGGTCATGCACCGGCAATACCCATCTTCATGCAGGTCAAAACCACAAACTACACTTCTGCAAATGATGGAACATGTTTGAAATTGACGGAGGAGTAACATGAAACTCCAAATTTGATGTTCCCATCTTTGGAATTGATGGAACAGTAACGTGAAATTCCGAATTTGATAGCAGCTTGCTCAAAACACACTAGGATGAGCTTTGATATTGTCAAGATTACAAACTAGCCTCAATTTAAAAAGTGAATATTATCACCGCGAGTTCTTCTCATATATCAAGAAGAGTTAATTCATAGACCTAAAGGTAAACTGTGCAAGATAGAGGAGGCCAAGTCTGCTACCTCAAATCGAAAGAAATCATCACATGTATATATGAGACCATGATGAATTATTAGAGTTCACCATAATGACACAAAGTGTCTTGATGTGCCAAGTTAACTCTTTTAGAAATGTTTTCAAAATGGTCTTCTCATTCCTTGTCTACATGCATTTTATTTCAATCCACTGTTGTCGATGTTATGTATGGATCAACGATGACATAAAGAAAAATAATAGCACCAATAAGCAAATCATGTAGGACACATGATTGTTTACCATTATGTCAAATGAGGATACAAATTGTTCTCAAGTGGAAAATCCCTTACCAAGGAAGCCTAGAAGGCAACACAAAGAAGGTTCTTATGTACTCGTTTTGCGTACAAACCACCTAACTTGTCCTCTTTACTTTTCTTTTTTCTGGTGAAACTAGTAGCAAAAGACAAAATTCAAGTGGCCATGGCAAGTGTGGCCACCACAGCTTCTCTATTCTTCATCATGCTAGTGTAGAAGCATGACTATTAGTTTTGAGCGATCTTGATTGGAAAATTTTATTTAGTAAGAATGTAGGTCAATTGGTGGGGGTTTGAGGGTTTGTTGAGGACCCACACCGTTGTTGACTACGAATGCTATTTCTAAACCCCAACTTGTATGGACCTCCAAATGGCAATGCATGAACCATACACCTAACTCTCACAAAAGCAACAAATTAGAGGTTTTTTTCATGTCAGTACTCGAGTATAAGAGATTAGATATAAAATAAAAATACTACAAAGATTTTGTACTCCATGAGAATGTTGGCCTTTGTTATTCACATGAACAATATTACGCTCTTTAAATTTGAAGTGCTTGGAAAATGTTTTAACTCTTTCGTTTATTTTCATGAATTTCTGTGCATGATCTATAATCTAGTGGTATGGGTTAGTTTTATTTATCCTTTCCACTTTTAAAAGGTATTTAAACATGTAAAGTCCTACTCGGATTATTGGCTAGGAATCGTAACGCAACCCATCCCCCCTTTGGAACATTGAGTGTGTTGCGCTCTGGGGGGTCCACCAAGTTGAAATGCTTTGGATCTAGCGTAGCATTGTAGTCTCCTATACCCTCACCGACAATAAAGAAATTGAAACCATGGAGATGGATGGGGTGGCTTTCAGGCCCAAGGATGCTCGTACCTTGCAACACAAGTTGCACGCTTGAGTTGAAAGAAAGGTGACTAACCCTTGTGCCGGTCAAAGGGGCTAGATTATTAGGTTGTTGAGTCCCAATAAAATTAAATAGCATAATAGGATTGTCGGGGAATTTAGTGGTGAAGATTCCACTAAAGTTCTTACTTGAGAAGTAGGTTTGAAGTAGGGCGGTATTGGGAAGGTTGAACGAGATGTTGTTAAGGACTGGTGAGAACTTGGCTCCAGTTGGACCTTGACATTTCTTGGTGCGTGGGCATGGCTTTCTCGCTAGTCCAACTGTGAAGAATAAGCGGCGATCCACAGTTTGTGGGACTTTAGCTGGGTACTTGTGTGAGTTGAGGCTTCGAAGGCTACTGCTAAAATTGTTGGTGATGGTAGTATCATTGTAAGGTGGAAGGGTTGGCATTATGGATTTTCCTTGCATGCTAGAGTTGGATCCTGGGAAGAAACCATCATACTCCAGAATTGCAGTTGTGGTGCTATTGTCACTGCCCACTCCTTGCTCTATGCCACGAATAGTAGCCTTCAAAAACTGCGAATTAGGCCTGTCGTGCACACTGGGCTTGGCAAGGTAGACATGCACACCTTCCTGGTCTACCTGGATGTGCCTAGAATTCATTTCTTGGCTGAAGTTCTGTTGGATAACTCCTATTGGATAATGTTCCAATGTATTCCCAATCCATGTGGTGCCCAGCACTGCACTCCTGTTGTGACATTTGGTAGTGCTTTTCCCAAAGAGCTTCAGAATGGAAGTTTTGACAAAGGCATGTATTTTGTGTCCCATCTTCCTTCCCTTTCTGCACCACAGCCATAATAACAATCTTCATGTCCAATTGAAATTGCAGAGGTCTCTCCAGACAAGGCTTTGAAATCATATGAATATCCTCCCTTGATCCATCACTAATGATCTCTGGTTTATCTACATCTGAATTTATTCATTCCCTCTGACAATTCAATGAGATTCCTAGAGTTTCACCTTCTGCCCTTTTTCTCAATTGAACTTCAGAGTTTAGTTTCTGTTCAAGTTCCAGAACCCTTCTAGCAAGCTGTTGAGCTCATTTCTTCTCTGCCTTGTAATCTGCACGCTATACTTGGAGACCGCAGGACTGCAACATCAAGACACATAAGCGTGTCTAAACTGTATGCTTTTAAGGCAAACTTGCCATGATTTGAGTCATCTCCTACTAGCAGTTTGGTGTATGACAGAGGAGCACCAAGAGCTCCAGTTGCATTCTCAGAGGCCAAAACCAAATCTTTTAGTTGTTCACTTGAGCCTTTAGCTTCATCTCTGACTTGGCATACATCTCAATTATGCTGCTTCCAATAGATGTATCTATTTCCAATCCACTCTTTGCCATGTCCAAAGTAAATTCTCACCTTTGTCAATGGCTCCCATGTTACCACATGCCTTCAGCACTGAGGCAAATGTGAAAGCATTCGGAGAAATACCATCGAGTTTCATCCGTCTGAAACATTCTAATGTCTCATGGAAAGGTCAATGTTCTGCATATCCCGCAACCAGTGTTGTCCAGGATACGACATCTTGAGCTGACATCTTAATGAGCACTTCTTATGCATCTGAAACTAACCCCCATTTCTCATACATATCAGCTAAAACATTACAAATAAGTTCCTCCTACACTAAACCCCTCTACACTATATTACCCATGCAGAACGAAAATGTAAACACAACGACTAAGTATGTACAAAGTATCAAATCTCACACACACAACTTTTGGGTGGATTTCACACCTCGGATGCGCAGCAGTACGACATCCACCCCCTCTAATCCTGCGCATCCTCCGGATGGGCCAACTACCCATGATCATTATCATCAAGATCCACAAACAGATCAATCTCTTCATTGTGTATTTTCGGTATATCAACAAGATTATCTGCCATATCATCTGTCTCTTCTATTGGAGTTTCTTCTCGTTGCTCTTCTCTTCCAAATTCTTCCAATGCATAATCCTCATCATCTCTTTTCTTGAAAATCTTGATTCTTTTTCCTGAAATAGGCACTCTAAGCACTGCTCCATCCAATTCTGTCAGCTCATATGTTGCATTGTCAAAGACATGTCTTACTATGTATGGCCCAAACCATCTTTTCACCATCTTCTGAAGTGGAATATGCTGATTTTTTAGGCTTCTATCAAAGACTAATACCCAGTCTCCCTCTTCTATTGCTCTAGGCCGCAAGCGATGCTTGCTGTTAAACCTGTCCTTATTTCTTAATCTAGCAATCTTCAACCTGTCAATAGCTAGCTGAATATCCTCTGGTCTTCTCTCCAACTGCCAAATCCGAAGAGCTAAGAGCTCCTCTCTCGTCAAATCCTCCTGCCAAGGTAAAACTGACCAAGTCAAAGCACAAGTCTCAGTCGGCATAACCGGTTTCTGACCATACATCAACTCTGTGGGCATATATCCTGTGGTAACAATGTGAGTCGTACGATCAGCCCACAAAGCAA
The DNA here is from genome assembly GCF_053477565.2 of Lygodium microphyllum. NCBI lineage: Eukaryota > Viridiplantae > Streptophyta > Polypodiopsida > Schizaeales > Lygodiaceae > Lygodium > Lygodium microphyllum. The sequence continues at coordinate 73,606,863 of NC_141147.1, read as the reverse complement.
ATGGTAGAAGTCTCGGCCATTCTCCAATCCGTCCTCTGCATGCTTTGGCTAATGCTTTCACTATCGGCGGATTCCCTCTTTCACTCTTCCCATTTCCCTCTGGATTGTATGCTGTAGTTAGAGCCAACTTAATTCCTAGTTGAGAGAAAAACTCCCTAGCTTCATCTGCATCCAATTCACCGCGATCTGTAGTGATCTTACCCACACAGCCATACCTGCAGAAAATTTCTTCCAATAAGAACTTACACACTGCACTAGTGGTCTTCGTTCTCAAAGGTCTGCCCTCAACATGATTGGTAAGATCCTCTCTAGCCAAAACAATATACCTCATCTGCCATAGACCCATAGGCATAGTAACCAAGTCAACTACCCACTTATAATGAATGCATAGCGGATAGGTCGGATGAAGCTCATCTCGATGATGCACTACCGAATACATCTGGCAGTCTCTGCAACTCTCTACAAAGTGAGAAACATCTCTATACATGCCTTTCCACCAATATTTCTCCTTGATTTTTTCATAAGTAGCCCACACTCCTCTATGACCAGCCCAAGGACTCTCATGAAACTCCCTCATCACCTGTAACTGTGTCTCTCTATCGCAGACAACCCGCAAAGATAATCCACCTCTTTTCTTCGGATGCTTCCAAAGAAATCCGTCCTTGAGAAAATAACCATAGGCTTTTCTTCTGATCTTCTTGAACTCTTCGTATGTCCATTCATCTCTTTTTCTTAGTGTACTAAGGTACTTGCCAATCTGCAACTAATCTCCAACATAGAGTTCTTCTATGAAAGCCACAATATCATAGACATGGCAAACATGATCAACCATAGCAGTTGAAATTTCTGCATCATCCTCTTCTGCAAGTAGAGTCTCCTCATCATCATATCTAGCTCTAGATAGCATATTTGCAATTGTATTATCCTTCCCTGCTATGTGTTTAAATTCTGGATTTAATGACCTGATGTATGCAATCCATCTCAGCATAGCTATATCCGGAGTAGAGCAACTCGTAATCATACCTATCAATGGCAAGCAATCTGTCTCTACCACAACTGAGGCTCCAATAAAGTACTCCTTGTCACATTTGAGAGCCGTAACAATCCCCAGTAACTCCCTCTTGATTTGCGGATATCTCCTCTGTCTCTCGTTTAAAACTTTCGCCCCAAACCGAATAGCATACTTGTTTCCATCTGCATCATCTTGATCCACAACCCAACCTATGCCAATTGGACTAGTGTCAACTGTCAATACAATAGGCCTTCCGCAATTACAATCCGCTTTCCTGAGAGTAGGAGAAATCTGCAATAACTTCTTCAATTTCCGCATGGCTCTAGTATGGCTCTCATCCCAATAAAATTTCTGCCCCTTCCGAAGTAGCTGATATAAACAATCTGCTATGTGTGAAAAATGGAGTATCCAAATCATATAAAACACACAAGCTCCAATGAATCTCCGTACCTCTGAAGTGGTAGAACAATACTCCGTAATCTTGCCTATAGCATCCACCTTCTTAGGGGAGGGTTTCCTGCCATAATACCCACACATATGTCCAACAATGACAACCTCATTTACTCCAAAAACAGATTTTTGCCCTGATAGTGTCAAGTTCACTTCTTCTAACCTGGCCAAAGTCTTCTCACAAGCTGAAATATGATCAGCCACAAAGTATCTGCATCCCTGCTCATTTAGACTCTCATTCTTCTCTTCTTCTACACACCCCTTAATGGGCACATCATCCAAGAAAGGCATGGTAAGCTGAGGTATGTAATCACGAAGGACCTTATGCATGGCATTCATCATATGCGCAATAGAATTACTGGCACCTTGAGGCAAGGTACACATCCTGACAAGCCCAATAGGAGTTCTCATAGTGGTTATGTCCCTGCTTTCCAAAGCTAGCTGAAACTAATCATATCCCGAATACAAATTACCTAAAGAATAGATGGCACGTCTAGCAAATGCTTCTGCAAACTCATCCACAACTAGACCTATACCAACATTCCTGATAGTAACTCTGTTTACTGGCTGCATATCCTGTATAAATCAGAGAGTACCATTCTTCTTTGGAATCGTAAACCACCTATTTGAGTATGGTGCAGATGATGGCTCTAGGATTCCCATCCTGATTTTCTCATTCAACAAGTCAATCAGCTTTGGCAGGTGTGCCTTAGGCACTGGAGTAGGTCGGAGGTTCCATGGAATATGAGGAATAGTAAAGATGACCATAGGAGCAACAATATCCGGATTCACACATCCAATCTCATGCGGGAAAAAAGAAAAACCCCTTCCATGTCGCTCAAGCATCTCCTGAAAGCATTGCTTCTCTGTGGATAGCAAGAAATCACCATTTCCAATTTTTAATTCAGCAAGAGTCTCTGCTAAAAATTTATGGCCTATATGCTCCAGATTCCTCAAAATTGGCTGTTTGGTAGCCCTCTCTATTTGCTGATCATTGTCAGATGGAAGCGGTACAGCTACCGGCTTCACCTTCTTATCCACAGTCTTGTATTTTGTGTCAACCCTGGCTTCATTATGATCCTCTGCATTACTCAAATCTTGCTGTAAATCAGCAATTCTGCACTCCAGTGGCTGAATATCCTCAGCCCTCTTGCTCTATGGACTGCATAGGAACAGCCCTAAACTCTGGATGCTGAAATATTTCAGCAGTAAACTCTGTTGGCTGAAAGTTTTTAACCCTCTGTGTCTCTGTAAGCTGATCATAATCAGCCGGAAACTCTGTTTGCTGAATTTCTTCAGCACTCAATACTTTTTGCTGAGTCACCTCAGCCTCTGGCTCTATCTGTGACACAAAATCTACAATTTCATGAAACATGTCCAGGGATTGTACTAATACATTGCTGTGACAACTCTGCATATCAGTTTTCAGCATATTTTTCATTTCTGTCATTGTATCTGCACAAATCATACTATCATACATCCCATCTATATGCTCATCATCCTCTAAAATACCTACATTTTTCAAATTTTTCTCCTTCCTGCATATGTACTGCCTGGTAGCTCTAGGCAACTTAGAAGTCTTCTGATAGCTCATCGAACTGTTTGCTGAAATCCCAACAAAACTGGAGGAGAAAACACTACTGCTGCCAGGAGGCAAGAACTCCAATCTCCTCTGCTCTGTACCACCATCGTCTCGCAAAACAGCGGTACCTAATGAAAACCTGAATCTCTCACAGTGGGCAAATGTGCATCTCTAAGAGTATCCCTGTTTCTAACATGGTTCACACACACAGTCATAAACTGAACTGCTCTCATGCCATCTTTACTATGAATCCATGCATAAGTAGATCCATCATCCATTACTTTTGTTTCCATGCGCATCTCTGTGGTGATGAATGGTTGTCCAAGAATTATGGGATAAGAGCATGAATCCTGCACAAAGAAATGGAAATCCTCCTCTACATCTCCAATAGAAACCCTGACACTGGGATAGGCAGCATACAAATCACCTGCAGTGTTGTTGGCAGCTCTCATACGCCACCCATGCTCTACATCCATAGGCCATCTATTACTTTTATAAACTCCACGAACTATGAGATTAATCTCTGAACCATGATCCACCAAAGCAACATAAGGCACCTGTTTCTCTCGAATTTTTACCATCATTTCAGTAGTTGCCCTAGCCCAATGACTCCGCGAAAAGTGACTACGTGGTATCAAGACAGGCTCATCAGTTTCAGCATAATGAATAGGCTGAACCCTCTTCTCTATCTATGGAAAAACAGGAGCATTCTCAACCATAACTTCATCCTCATCCTCATCCAACTCCCCAATCAAAACTCCCTGTGTATCAGTAGTAGGCAATGCATGTCTTTTCTTCTTCAGGACCTCTTGAAACTGATCTTGAAACTCTCATTTTGAGATGCCCAAAACCTCAGAAATAGTAAAACTCACCTCACTACCAAGTATCTTGTCATTAAAGATTTTCTTCATGTCCGTAGATGTCTCAATATCGAACATCAATCTAAACCTTGGCTGCTTTCTCTCTCTAGGCTCTTGCCTCTTTTCTTTCTTTTGAGCATCTTCCATCTGTCGTTCTGGCCCTGGTCTCAAAGACGGTCTTGTAGTAGGTGGAGTAACAAACTCACCCCCTCTAGTCTTTTTAGCTGCACTTGGATTTTCCTCATCCCTCTTACGCTTCTCCTCAACAAGTACATCTGCTCCCTGAGACTTAGCCAAGTAGGCATAAATAGTGTACCTGTCAACAGGCGAATCCCAACCTGTCTCAAATCTGATGCTAGAGCCTGCACTAGTCAAAATAGTTTGCTGAATTTTTCCCTTGTTTGCTGTCTCCATAGCATAAGTCCATAATGCTAATTGATTCTTTGATCCTTTCTCAATCTGGACTCCATATGCAAAAGCATCTCCTCTAGCTGCCACATAAGAAGTACGCGCAGCCATGTCATCCACTAACTTCTTCATGCCGCCTTTTCCAAAGTTGGTAGCAAGCGGAGCTCCTGTTTCAGTCAACCAGATCTTACCATCTTGTCCCCAAAATACCAAATTCTTCCTCCTTGCATCATGAAAAGATTCACAATCCTTGCAATGCTGATGGTCCGTACTATCACACCAAATACATCGTCGATCTCTCCTAGGTGCACTAGGAGCACTCCTATGTGCAGTAGGAGCACTAGAAGAAATAGTAGCCGCAGTCGAAGAAAACTGCTCTTTCAATTTTCCCACCGATTCTGCTTTAATTGACTCTAGTGGCAAATCCATTATGCCTTTGATTATATCATCAAGAGAGGAAGGCACCGACGGAGTGGATGGTTTTGGAGCAGAAGGAGCCGGCATCAGTGTTGGAAGAGGAGGAACAGGAGGAGTAGAAACAGTAGGCACTAGCATAGGCCAAGAAACTGGCTGAGGAAGAGACGAAATAACAGGGATAGAAGTAGGCATAGGAGCAGAAGATGGCGTCAGTGTCATAGATCCATTCTGTAGGTGGGTCTTCCATATCCTCCTCTTGGTCAAAGTTGAGAGACTGCATCCTGGGCATCTTGCCAATCCGTTTTAAGACCCATAGGCTTCGTGCGATCCTCAAGAAGCTCTCCTAATTCTTCCTGAAGAGCAAGATCTATAGCTTGCAAGAAAAGCTCAACTTTCTCAACATCCAATGCTCTTTGTTCAATGGCATCAAGCTAACTATACCTCTCTTCAAATTCTTGAATCAACTCTGAAGCAGCTAGACCTTTGTTTGGCATGTACAACCACTCTCGGAATGACCGCCGTGTAGCCATCCCAAAGTCCTCAAGGAAATACTCTTCTTTCAGGGCCTTCTTAAAATCTTGCTAATGCGAATTTTGAATAAAAATATCAGTCACTTTTTCCCTCAAGGCGGGTGTGACAAGACGAAGGAAATACTTACTCATAAGTCCAACTGGTAGTCCAAAAAATCCCATCTTGATCTCATATGTCTTCAAGTAAGCTGAAACATTATGGCCATCAAATAGCTTCTTCTCATTCTCAACTGCTTCAATTGCCTTAGTCGCACTGATTGCATTCTCCTGCTCCGAATATAGTTGCCTTTGCTGAGACAACTGTTGTTGATGCAATTGCTACTGCTGCTGCATATACAATTGTGTCTGTTGATTTTGAAGCTGCATATACATAGACATATTCTGCAAAATCTACTTTAGATCATCTGTTGAAGTACTTGAAGCAGCAGTCAATGATGGAGCTGAAGTAGAGGACATAGCAGGAATCGTAGAAGAGGCTGAAATGGATGCTAAAGTATCTCCCATCCTGAAATTTTTGCGACGCTCTCACGTCGGGTTCACCAAAGATGTCGAAGGGTTTTTGAAAGCAAAGTCGCGCCCACAAAGGACCTTGACGAATTTCAAGATAGAAGATCAATCATGTGAATAAGCAAGACAAGAAATCGATACCAAGTAACAATTGTATTAGTGCCAAGATGTTTACAAAATACAAGATGAATTCCAATCTAATTAGTCCACTGGTTTTAGGCCGCCCAATTTAATTCTGTAGCATTTGTAGATCCTTCTGCTAGCTTGAGAAACATATTCTCAGAAGTGGTGGATGAAGGTCTTGAATGATTGTCAAGATAAGAGGCATCAAATTTAGTATCTGTTTGAGTGGAAAGAGTTGCTGGATGCTCTGATTACTTCTCAACAAGATATCATCTCCCTCCTTACTCTCCTGAAAGGTGAGCCATCATTCTTTGTATCAACTGCCTGCTGCAAACTTGTACCATGCTTTCTTTCATTGTCTCTACTTTCCTTTTGTCGTGCCTTCTTTAGGCGTTTCTTTTCTTGAATCTCAGCCCGCTTTCTTTGCGAAGCCTCTTCATCCTCTACAAGGGCAATCTGGCATCGTAGTGATTCGGCATCTTTATTGTTGATCCATGCTTTCATCAGGTTCCTCTCCACAAGAAATCCGAGGGCTGCTACAAGATTCTTAATTTCTAGACCTACTTTTCTTGCTTCATTGTCAAAGACATATCGATGCATTGACCCACATGCGAAAGATGGAAATGTTTTTTCGCTGGAATCATCCAGAACATTGAGTAGGTCAGAAGATGCCGGCAGTGATCTTGTTGAGTTGTTTTGAACAAGTTCAAGGAGTGATGCACGAGCCTTGGTATATGGAAGAGGCAGAGAGAAAAGACTCGGTTGCTAAAGTAGACTAGTGAGAGCCTTCACAAGAGATTCCCCATTCAAGTTCTCCAAGACCAGATTGTTCCGCTTGAGAATGTCTTGAGCGGCTTCAGGAGCTAGATTATTCCCAAAAGACTGCAAAGCTACTACCTCTGTGCAGTAAATTCATCCTTGTTAGCAGTCTTCTGTACTATCCGACATCCACGAGATGATCCAAGCCTGAGGATGAACCATTTTTCTATGCCGAAGAGACCTCTCTCTCGAGATATTATTCAAGCCATAACGAGCTCAACAGGCAAGCCCCCCCCTTTCACTCTCTGTTGTTCTTACTTTTCTTTTCCCCAGGCCTCTGTTCTATCCACAATAGGTCCCAGAAAAGCATTTTCGCCTATAATTACTAGGCTTTTTTCCTTTAGAAAATCTCCTCTGCCTAATATATCATGTTCAGAAAAGCTGCCTGTTCTTTTCTTTCTTTCCTCCAGCTCTAGTTATGATGCTCTGCGCCTCCACATATCACTGATCTCAGCAGCACGATTTGCTGAATATACAAAAAGAATTGTACTTTAACCCTGCCCACTCCTTGCTCTATGCCACGAATGGTAGCCTTCAAAAACTGTGAATTAGGCCTGTCGTGCACACTGGGCTTAGCAAGGTAGACATGCACACCTTCCTGGTATACCTGGATGTCCCTTGAATCCATTTCCTAGCTAAAGTTCTGTTGGATAACTCCTATTGGATAATGTTCCAATGTATTCCCGGTCCATGTGGTGCCCAACACTGCACTCCTGTTGTGACATTTGGTAGTGCTTTTCCCAAAGAGCTTCAGAATGGAATTTTTGACAAAGGCATGTATTTTGTGTCCCATCTTCCTTCCCTTTCTGCACCATAGCCATAATAACAATCTTCATGTCCAACTGAAATTGCAGAGGTTTCTCCAGACAAGGCTTTGAAATCATATGAATATCCTCCCTTGATCTGTCACTAATGATCTTTGGTTTATCTGCATTTGAATTTATTCATTCCCTCTGACAATTCAATGAGATTCCTAGAGTTTCACCTTCTGCCCTTTTTCTCAATTGAACTTCAGAGTTCAGTTTCTGTTCATGTTCCAGAACCCTTCTAGCAAGCTGCTGAGCTCATTTCTTCTCTGTCTTGTAATCTGCACGCTGTACTTGGAGACCGCAGGACTGCAACATCAAGACACATAAGTGTGTCTAAATTGTATGCTTTTAAGGCAAACTTGCGATGATTTGAGTAATCTGCTAGTAGTTTAGTGTATGACAGAGGAGCATCAAGAGCTCCGGTTGCATTCTCAGAGGCCAAAACCAAATCTTTTAGCTGTTCACTTGAGCCTTTAGCTTCATCTCTGACTTGGCATACATCTCCATTATGCTGCTTCCAATAGATGTATCTATTTCCAATCCACTCTTTGCCATGTCCAAAGTAAATTCTCACCTTTGTCAATGGCTCCCATGTTACCACATGCCTTCAGCACTGAGGCAAACGTGAAAGCATTCGGAGAAATACCATCGAGTTTTATCCGTCTGAAACATTCTAATGTCTCATGGAAAGGTCAATGTTCTGCATATCCCGCAACCAGTGTTGTCTAGGATACGACATCTTGAGCTGACATCTTAATGAGCACTTCTTATGCATCTGAAACTAACCCCCATTTCTCATACATGTCAACTAAAACATTACAAATAAGTTTCTCCTACACCAAACCCCTCTTCACTATATTACCCATGCAGAACAAAAATGTAAACACAACGACTAAGTATGTACAAAGTATCAAATCCCACACACACAACTTTTGGGTGGATTTCACACCTCGGATGTGCAGCAGTACGACACCGCCTGCATTGCCAATAGGCAAATGTGCGAAGAAGGGAAAGAAGAAGATCCGACCATGGAAGCAGAATTCAAAAGAGCGACAGTCCATGCCCCTTTATACAAAAAAGGACCGAATCGCCAGTTCTCAGTGATTCAGACACCGTCGGACTATCAAGGTAAAGGTTTCAAAACCTTGATTGATTGTGGCAATACACATTCCTTTATCTCACTAGCATGTGCAAAAAGATTAGGAATAGCCACAGTAGAAGCCTCTACCCTACTTGTGGAATTGGCAAATGGTCATGAGGTAACTTGTACCAGGCAAACTGCTAAGGTGGAATTCTTTCTGGGAGGAAAGAAGACTTCGGTCAAATTCAGAGTCATGAATTTAGGTATCCATGAGTGTCTACTCGGAATGGATTGGCTTAAGCCCAACGGCGCCCACATTCATTGTGGAAAGGGTCAAGTTTCCTTTCGAAACTCTAAAATGGAATTTGTCACCACTCAAGGTGAGGCAGGAGTGCCAAGAATCCAATTGGCCAAAGTATCTCGGATCATAAAAGGAGTCAGAAAAGGATTACCCGTTTACTTGATCAAACTCAACAAGTTAGATCAAAAGCAAGAGTTTCATGAAGGACCTTCTTGGCTAAAGGAATACGCTGACGTATTCCTTGAAGAATTGACCAAACTTCCGCCTCAAAGAGAAGTAGATCATGAGATTAGGTTAGTGCCTGGAGCTGCACCAATTGCAAAGAGACCTTATAGAATGTCCATACCATAAGCAATTGAGCTGAAGGAACAACTCAAGCAACTCTTAGATCAGGGCTACATCCGGCCTAGCAATTCACCATGGGGAGCTTGTTGAGTGTTGAAATGACTTGTTTTTTGGCTGATTTTTGTTGTTTTTGAGAGCTGAATGGTTGATTTTATGAGATGATTGATTGGTTTGGAAGTGGTTTGAGAGTGTTTTGGATGATATTGATTGTGTTTTGGAATTTCATGATGTTTATTATTAGAGATATGAGGTTCTGTGATGTTCTGATAGGTTCTGATTGGTTATGTATACCTACTGTATAGCTTCTGTTTTGTTCTGTTTTGTTCTGATTGTCTTCTGTAAGGAGGGATGGAGTATTGATTGATGAAGATTGAGATATTGTGAAAGCTTATTAAGTAGTTTGTGAGAGTTTGGAATGGTTTGAGTATGAGTTATGTGGTTTTGATGACCTTCTGTAACCTTCTGTAGGTCTTCTGTAGAGCTTCTGTCTCTGTTCTGTTCTATACTATAGTTGTTCTGGTACTGTACTATGACTGTTCTGTATACTTCTGTATGTATTCTGTTGGATGAGAGTGTATCTTGGGAAAGTTTTCTAGCCTTGGAAAGAGGTGAATAAAAGTGCAAAATAGCTAAAAGAAGTGAAAGAAGTAGCTGCTGAAGACTCAAGTGAAGACTGGAGTGAAGTGACAGTAGTGAGCTATGAAAAGACACTGTAGTGGCTTTGGTGACTCTTCATATTAGACATACCTCTTGGGAGGGGTATCAACGACCTAAGAAGGATTATTGAGAGTGATTGTGAGAGATTTTAGTGAGGATATGATGTATTATTGATGGAGAGAGAGAGAGAGAGAGTCAGAGATAGTCAATTCTACTAAAACAGAGTGATTGTATATGAGAGATTGAGAGAGAAGACTATGAAGATATTGAAGATGAATACTATGTGATGTATTTTCATTCAAAGATGGTGTATTCCTTTGCTTTCTTTGTTATGTTGATGGATTTTGTGGAGATATTGAAGAATATGGTTGATTCTATCAAATCCGTGGGAGATCTACATGATGCTGCATGAAGATTTGTTGTGCCTGGTGTTCTTTTCTTCATTGTGATCATATGAAACCTAATAAACAAGCTTGTTGATGTTACAAGATAGATTTTCTTGCAAGAGAATTCCCTTTTCCTTGGTGTTCCTCTTGGGGATCCATGTTTTTGGTGCGCAGCCGTGGAATCTTGCCATCAACAAGCACCAGAAGAGGCTAAAAATGAAGGAATTGGCATTGCCAAGAAGAGAAGAATTCAATGGATGTTTGTAAAGTTCCTTCTTCCACTGAAGAGTTGGAGTTTCTCATAATCAAAGCCACTTTCCACAAGAATTTCATCCCACAATGGCGGAAACACATCACCATCATGATGCATGCTCTATGTGGTGGACAGTTTCCTCTTCGTGTTGAAGCAGCAGAAACTTGCATCTTGGTGGCAAACTGTTTGGGAACAAACTAAAGAGAAGAAACAGAGAGAATGACCATCCATGGAAGATTTGGCATCATCAAGTGGGAGATTGTGAACAAGCTTCAGGAGTCTTGGTCTGTGGAGGTTCATAGAGACAAGAAGGAAAAGAGTTGGAATTTGTTTGTGGATGCTCAACAGCAAGATACATGGGATGCTTGGTGTACTGATAATCTTCTGTTTGTTCAATTAGCAACCCACTGGAAGTTGGTAGACAGAGTGTTCTTTACAACATACACTGTTGAAACCATCAGAAGCTGGCATTACTATGATGATGGCACCACCACAATGCTTAGACGTATGCATTTTGACACCTTCAGAACCGAATACCTTCCTTTGTGTAGTGGCATGAAAGCAGAATTCAGAGACGTTGAAAAGAAAGAAGTAGAAGAAATGTTGGCAAGAGAGTCCTCCAGAGACTGAAGCCTTCTGTTAACCCTCTGTGGAGCACTAACAACATAGTGGAGCCAACCCCCTGATGAATGACGCAATAAAGAGGCAAGCATTAGAACGAGTCCAGAGGTACGTGAGAAGAGAGAAAGCAAAAATCAGAGCTGAGAATGAGCTCACAGTAGAAGCCGCCTTTGACGCCCTTGCGGAACTCTTTACAGAAGTCCCAATGGCACATCAAGCCCTTCCTCCTCCTGCTGGAGGTCCAATTCCAAGCCAGATCCATCCTGGAAATATTGATGATAGGCCAGCGAATGTAGTTCCATTGCTAGTTTTGAAGGGAGAGTACAATGAATACCCTAATCTTCATGTAGCAGAGTTTATGGTAGCATGTGTGGATAATAATGCCAGAACCCCTGAGCATTGGTTAGCAATATTCCCCACCACTTTCAAGGGTACGGCATTTCAGTGGTATGAGAGACAAGCAGCATGAACTTTTGGCACATGGGATGACCTGAAGTTGGCCTTCCTCACTAAATTCAGGCGTGAGGGTTTTGAAGAGCGGATGGAGAGGAATTTATGAACCTAAGTCAGTCCTCTGGAGAAAGAGTAGAAGCTTATGTCTCACGAATGGAATCCATCATGAAGAGATGGACTAACCATAATCTAGATTATGGCATTCAGAAGGGGGTGTTTCTCAGAGGATTACAACCAGAAGTCCGTAAGTTTGTGGAGCTGCAAAGACCAGCCACACTCCAAGCTGCAACAGAAGGTGCAAGACTGTATGATGAAGTGGAAGCTAGATTGGCGATGAATCCAGGAAGAGGAGTCCTACCTCCTCTGATTCCAGGAATGATGTACCCACCAAATGAAGTTCCAGGGACAGTCCCCTACCCTTACCCATAGATGTCCCCAGTATCACAGTACAGTGCACCAAATCCACAATGGCCACAATCAATGCCTCAAATGATGGTTCAACCACAACAACAATGGTCCCAACCAATTTCCCCAATGCCAAATTAGCAGCAACAGTGGAACCCTACCAACTGGAGCCAACAGCCAACAGTTCAAACAGGAGCTCTGAATCAGAATCAGAACAGAGACCCTTCTGCACCAGCCCAACCTGTTTATGCAGTGATTACAGAGACTCCTCAAAACCCTACTGTCAGTACCTCAGGAGGAGAAATCTTGAAGGATTATTTATCCAACTCACTTGCAAATATCAAAAAGGAGTTGATGGATGTGATTACAGAGCAGCTACAGACACTCAAAGTGAATACCGCTAGCACATCCAATGTTGCAGGAGCAGGAAGAGATGTGATGCGGTCAAATACTTGGTGTGGTAAGTGTCATCAAGCAGGCCATTTAGCCACTGAATGCACACAAAAACCAACCATTCCTGGAGCTTTCTGTTCCTACTGTTTGCGGAAGAACCATACAGAGGACATTTGCTCTCTGAAGGAGATGCATGATAGGAGAAGGAAGGAAGAAGACGCAAGATTCAACTTGCTGGAATCCAAAATGACAACACAGGATATTGGACCCAAGCCTAGAGAGTTTGATCCTAATTTCAGACCCAAAAGATTTCCATCCCAAAGTTACAGAGGAAGACAGTCTGGCGGTGGTCAGAGATCAGAAGTGGAGTATTATAGATGCGGCAAAAAGGGACACATTTCACCAAATTGTCCAAATCCCAAAAGGTCAGTGGATTATAAGCCCTTATGCAGCCGATGCAAAGGAGAAGGCCACACTGTAAAAGACTGTCCAAGCCCAACCCCAGTGAAAAGCAGTGCTAATGATAGTCCAGCCAAGGCCCAAGAGCCTACCTCCAATTTAGTGGAATTGGAAGTTGCTACCATCACACGTGCAAAGAAGAAGGAACCACCTATCTTGAAAGAAAACAATCCTCCTGCCAGAACAGTGAAGTTCAATCTTCCACCAGAAGAACAGAACAGAACAGAGCCTGACAGTGCCGTACAGAGCACTACAGTGCCACAGAGAGTTACAGAGACAGTTCCAGAGACATGACCAGAGGTCCAGGAGATAGAAGAGGAGGAGGTGCCACAAGTGGCAGAAGAAGTTCCCATGATGCCCCTGTTGGAAGAAACAAGGAAAATGAAAATGGGTGTTGCCCCATTCCCTAACCGGTTAGAGAAGCCAGTGGATCCTATTAAGGAATACGATCTGGTCAGAGATCTAGATACCTTTAAACCAAACCTCACATTCGGACAATTATTGATGTTGTCTCCCAGTTGCCGAAAAAGGTTCAAAAGTATACTAACAAGAAGACGTGGCTTAAGGATTGCTCCCTCAACAGCAGCAAAGTCCAACAAAGCTCCAACGACTATAAAAGAAGTGGATGTAGCTAACGCCTTCCTAGATCCGGGTACTCCAGAGACTGGCATGTGGATAGAAGGCTACCTCATTGCAAATGCACTGATTGATGGAGGTTCATCAGTGAACATTATGACGGATGTAACAATGAAGGATCTAGGCCTGCAAGGTGTGCAACCCACCCAATGGCTTATTAGACTAGCGGATCAGAGCAGAATCAAGCCTTTGGGCATTCTCCCATATGTGAAGACTACAGTGGCTGGAAAAGATTATTGGCTAACCTATCTGGTGGTGAAGCCAAACTCTTATGGTACATCCTACCCCCTATTATTGGGTAGACCATGGCTTTTTGAAGCCAGAGCAAGGACGGATTAGTTCAAAGGAACCTTGACCTTGGGTAGAGGACCTAATAAAGTGGTGCTAAAGTTATATGGTTCTCAAAAAGGACATGGATCCACCTCCTTGGAATTATCTTTTGACTCCCCTAATGAGGCTATAGATGGAAGATCAGCAGACGAAGATGCTGTCAAACAGATTCTTCCCAAGAAAATAGTGGCACGTTCCTTAACAGTGGATACTGTAAGCCAGCTCCCAAAAGATGCAAAGCCATTATCAATGGATGAAGACTTCCTTCCTGAACCAGGAACGATTTTCGAAATCACTTTTGACAATGAGATAGAAGCATGGATGTACTACTCTCCCTGTTACATGGCCATAACAGAGCCAAAGACAGAGGCAGAAGATGAAACAGAGAACCTGTTCTTCTCTTACAGAGCTCCTACAGAGACAGAAGCAGAGACAGAGACAGAGACAGAAGAGGACGAATATGATATGGACGAAGAAGGTTATGAAAGCGAGATGGAAGAATCTATCCCACCCGAAGAGGTTATATATGAAGAAGAAGTTCCAGAGGCATCAGAAGCAGACGAGCTCATGCTGTGGGAAAGAATGGCGATGGTACCATTTGGTCTAGTAAATGGATATTCTCATATGTAAAATCTTTATAAGAAATGGATTAAGAAGAATAAGTCGTCTTTCAGCAGTGGCTCATGCCGTCCTAACCCATCCTTGCCAAAGAAAGATGATGATGATGCACCGTGCCAACAAGCACCAGTCCCAAAAACCCAACAGAAATCAGAGGGTCCCTGTTATGTGACGCTCCTAGACGCGTCATCAGAAGATGAGTCTTCAAGCCAAGAGGTAACTAATCATGAAACCAAACCCAAAATGGCTCTAATCCCATTTCAACATCTCCAAGAGCAACCTAAGTCTCCACCAATAGAAGAAGTTGGGTCTAGTGGGACATCAGAAGAGGATATCACTCCCTTGAAGGAGTCAGATCTGTATCCAAAAGCAATCCATGGGACATTCATCTGTGAAGTAGAAGGTGAAAGGCAGTTAACCTTTGCGGATGCAGATGGCACCGAACGCCACTTGAAGGTGGGTAGCAGCCTACGAGAAGAGAAATTGTCAACCTTGTACAACTTGTTGAAAGAAAATTGGACGTGTTTGCATGGTCCTACAAAGACCTAAAAGGAATTGATCCCACAATATGTCAGCATCATATTGACTTGGAGCCTGATGCCAAGCCAGTAAGGCAACGACAGAGGCGAATGAACCCGAATTATTCCACATTGGTAAAAGCAGAGCTGCTGAAGCTTCTGGAAGCCGAGTTCATCTATCCAGTGGCAAATAGTGAATGGGTTTCACCCATCGTGGTTGTACCCAAGAAGAATGGCAAATTGTGAATATGTGTGGATTTCCGCAAGCTCAATTCGAAGACGAAGAAGGATCACTTTCCGATTCCTTTCACAGACCAACTGTTGGACACAGTGGCAGGACATGAGCTTTATTTCCTTCTGGATGGGTTCAACGAATACAAGCAAGTGCAGATCGTAGAAGAAGACCAATCCAAAACAACCTTCACCACATAATGGGGGACCTACGCTTACCGAGTGATGCCATTTAGGCTCTGCAATGCCCCTGCTACCTTCCAGCGAGTCATGATGGCTGCATTCCAAAATCATCTGCACGACTTTATTAAGGTATATTTGGATGATTTCTGTGTCTATAGTTTGATCCAGGAACACTGGGGACACCTGGAATAATGCTTTGACCGATGCCGGGAGTATAGGATTTCCCTTAACCCCAACAAATGCATCTTTGGGGTCTCTTCTGGAGTTCTGTTGGGCCACATTGTCTCTGCACAAGGGATATCAACAGACCCTGCAAAGATCGAAAAGATTGTAGCTCTGACAGCACCCACCAACCTCAAATAGTTGAGGGGATTCCTAGGCCATGTGGGTTACTACAGAAGGTTCATAGCCCATTTTGCAACAAAGGCAACCTCCTTGCACAAGCTTCTGAGGAAAGATGCAGAGTTTACTTGGACAGAAGAATGTGACAAAGCCTTCAACACTCTGAAGAAGTGTTTGATTGAGGCACCCATTCTGCAACCTCCTGATTGGACGAAAGAGTTCGATGTCCACACTGATGCATCGATTGAAGGCTTAGGTGCAGTTCTCTGCCAGAAGGGTTCCTCGATGTTGGATCAACCCATCTATTATGCAAGCTGAAAAGTCACTGATAGAGAACGGAACTATACAGTGACAGAGCTAGAGTGCTTGGCAATGGTGTTTGCCCTAGAGAAGTTCCGCCATTACCTCCTATCTACGCACTTTAAATTTTATGTGGATCACGAGGCCTTATCCTTCCTGATGAACAAAGCAGATGTGAAAGGACGAATGATGAGATGGCTCCTTCTATTCCAGGAGTTTGACTTTGAGGTAATTACCAAACGTGGTCGTTCCCATATTCTGGCTGATCATCTGTCGCGTATCCCACAAACTACAGAAGAGGAGCAGGATGATCCAGACCCTCCTGATGCTTCCCTATTCCTGGTAGAAACTGTAACTCCCTGGTATGCAGACATTGCCAATTTGTTGGCAACCCAACAGTACCCTCCTGGTATTTCTAGTCGGGAGAGGAAGAAGCTTATGTTAGAATCAGCCCCCTACACCCTGCTAGGCGGTGCACTATACAAGAAAGGCAAAGATGAAGTGCTCCGAAGATGTGTTGCAGGAGATGAGATTGGGATTGTTTTGAAGGCTTGCCATGACGAGCCATGTGGAGGCCACTTTGTAGGAGAAGCCACAGCCAGGAAGGCTCTGCTAGCAGGATAATGGTGGCCTACCCTTCATAAGCATGCCTATGATTACTGTGATGCTTGTCAGCGAATGGGGAAACCTACCAAGACAAGTGCCATGCCACTGCAACCTATCCTTCCTTTGAAGCCTTTCGAGAAGTGGGGCATCAACTTCGTAGGCCCGATCGATCCTCCTACTAGAAGGAAACAGAACTGATACATCCTCGTATGTACGGATTATGTCACAAAGTGGTGTGAAGCTAAAGCTCTGAAGCGGGACGATGGTAACAGCGTGGCCCTGTTCATGTACAAGAATATCATCACCCGTTTTGGCAATCCCTTAGAGCTGGTAAGTGACAGAGGCACTCATTTCATTAATAAAGTCATGGAAGAGTTGACAGAGTTGTATAAGATCCGCCACCGCAAGTCCACTCCTTATTATCCCAGAGCCAACGGCCCAGTCGAAGTCACCAATCGCATCCTCTGCTCTATTCTGACAAGAACAATTGCCGCACATCGTCGTGATTGGGATGATTGACTTACAGAGGCCCTCTGGGCGTACAGAACCTTCCATAAAGCAGCAACAGGATAGACACCCTTTTAGCTGGTGTATGGTACAGAAGCTGTTTTCCCTGTTGAACTGGAATTACCCTCTTTGAGAGTGGCTATCAAAGAGCGTTTGGGGGACGATGATTCACTGCAACGCCGTCTCCTGCACTTGGAATGTTTGGACGAAACTCGCAGGATGTCTCTACAGTGCATGGAAGCCACGCAAGCTCGACGCAAGGCTTACCATGACAGCTTCATCAAGCACAAGGAGTTCAAAGAAGGTGATTTGGTCCTAGCCTATGATTCACGATTTGGCAAGTTTCCAGGCAAGCTCCAACAATGGTGGATGGGCGCATATAAGGTACTTGCTCTGTCAACCCTAATGGCTCTGTCCAAGTGCAGACCGTTGATGCCTCTGATGATCCCTTTCTGATTAATGGATATCACCTGAAGAAGTACTTCCCTCCTTGGGGATCTTGATAATCATGGTCACTTGATCCTTTCCCTCGTTGGCGTGGCACTGTACTTCTTATGATGCTAATTCTGATAGCCATTCTTCAACCACTCCTGATGAGGTGGACACAACCCTCTGTCCCCTCAACCCCACCTTCCAGCCTTGATCTCTTATCCTCTATTTTCCACCAGCGACAGTGGCGAGGTTGGTTCTGATACATGGTCTTTCTACCATTCCCTTGCTTAATTCGAAGAGAAAGAAAAGAAAAGAAAAAAAAAGAAAAAAATACATATCGGTCATGGGAGAAAAGGACTTAGGTCCCTGTCATGCCGACCTATTCTTCGAGAAAAGGTGGAAACACCCTCGGGAGTAGGAGAACAAGAAAAACAACAAGATAAAAAAAAACAAACAAATCTGTTATGAGAGAAAAGGAAGCAATTCCCTGTCATAGCAGGCCTCGTTCCAAGAAAAGGTGGTAAACACCATTGGGCGAGAAGCTGGCTATGGAAAAGGTGGCAACACCCACAGCAGTCCAAAAAGTGGAATCATCACTTGAAATTTCCAGGATCCCATTCCGAAGCTGCCTCCCTTGGTACGCTGTGTCCCAGGTCTCTCTGCAGAGCGTCTAACTCTCCTCTAGCAGACAACATGTTCCTATCCAACACAACGTTCGATTTGATGGCTACCTCCCTGGGTATGCCTCTTCAACAACTGATGACGCGATCTTCATTGACAAACAATTGAGTGATGCGAGCTTTCATCCTAACCGGATGGGGAAGTGAGTAGGGTTGCCCTTTGTATCTATCAACAGCGAGTGAGACAGAGGGTGGGGTGAGTGACCAGTCTTTTCCCTTCAAATCAAATGAGAGCTGAGTAGTGTGAATGAAGTGTTGCATGCACGGGATGGGCCTCTCAATGCACAAAGCACAATTTGTTTATGTGCACTGCACTATAAGGCTCCCTGGCCTTCCTTCTCGCACCGTATGCCGGCATAGGGCGGGATGCACAGTTGCACCATCCAATGCGCACAAGGCATACAACCTTTGCACAAGTGACCGTGAGGATTACATTAATGGGTTTCACGACATGGTTGCCCTCCTGTATCTATCAGCAGAGCGTGAGACAGAGGGTGGGCTGAGTGTGGCTGGAGCTGAGTGTGATTGAAGTTCCTTCAATCAATTACCGAGAGGTGAGATTGAGGGACATTACAACACTTGGAGTCAGGTATGTTTCCATTTCCCTATGCACCCACGGGGTGGGTCTCTACCGTCATCACAGGACACGTCACCATGTTCTGTACACTGCACTATAAGGCTCCCTTGCCTTCCTCTTTGCACTTATGCCAGATGGGTTGGATGCACTAATGCACCATCAACTGTGCACCCTGGCATACTCCCTTTGCACCATTCCCCTGTTGATTTCTAACCTGGGTAGGAGATATGGGTTTCAATCATTCTTCCTCGAGTGATATTAGTCATGGGGCGAGTGTCAGTTCTTTCATTCCATTTGAGTGATTGTGAGTTGAGTGCAATATCCCTCGCCATCGATAAATTTCCTGCGATTCCTTCAATCAGCTACCTCCCTAGGAACTGCTGCGTGGTCCCTGCCATGAAGGACGTGTGCCGAGAAGATGCCTTGGTACCTCCAGCAGCTGACAACGACACAGGACGTACAAAGTCCTCAAATGCCTAGGACCCAATGCTTATAGATTGCAACTCCCTGAGAACCTAAAGGTTCAAAATGTATTCCATACTAGCCTATTGAAAAAATATGTACCCAACCCTAACCATGTACTTGATGACCAACAAATTGTAATGCCTAGTCAAGGAGTCCTTGAACTAAGGCCGGATAGGATCTTAGATGTTAGGGAGAGACAGTTAAGATCCAGAACCTTGAGAGAATGCCTCGTCCAGTGGAAAGATTATCCCGAAGAGGATACTACTTGGGTAGATAAAGGCACTCTCAACCATCAATATCCCCAGTTTATCTCGAGATGGGGTCATCTCGATTCCTCTAAGGGGGAGAGAATGCAATATTTTTGTTAAAAATATTATAAAGGCCATGTGAAGTCTCGGGGAAGTGACAATGTTACATTGTGGGTTGGGACGGGTTAATCTAATACACTCTCCACTGAGCCCAAATGAGACATGGCGTAACGAAACCGCATACTTTGCATGTGAACCTCCTCTTGGGAGGAGGATATGGGGTAATATTAGATTTAATGCAAAAAAAATTTAAATCCTCTTTCCCCCAGCCGAAGCGTGGCTGAGGGAAGAGGATGGTTCTATTTGGAGAATGTAGAGGTGGGAGGAAGGGATTACATGCAGGATCCACATGGGAGAGGGAGGCCCTACCCCCTCTTCCCATAAATACCTCCTCTTCTAAAGACGACGGAGGAGGGGAAGGTGTGATACTGATAGACCGTGAGGGAGAGTAGAAGACTGCGACAACTACTGCCATGTGGAGGACGATTTGCTGTGCCGCGCTGACGGTAACATGTGTGGAGGAAGGAGGGGGAGTGACGGGACGCCCTATTGTGCCGTGGAGGGAAGGGAGAGGAGAAGTCGATGTGCTGTAGGAGGACTATGCCGAGCTGTTGAGGAAGAAAGGGCCGTCGTGGAGCACCGCTGGGCTGATTATGCCACCACATGGCAACGCCATTGCCGCCGAATCCGCCACCTAGACCAGCTCTGCTACTAGCGCTGCGATCTTTATCCCCATCGACTCCCTGACAAGCGTTCGTCATCCCCCATTTTGTGTTTTTTTTCCTCTTCTTTGACCACGTGCTTTTAGGGGAAAAACAGAAGCTTCCTAAGTTTTGGAAGCTTCTTAAAAGAAGCAAGGCCTAAGACCTTGTACACACGTGGTCCATTCCGGGAGGGGGTTTAAAAGCACTCCCTTAAAACCCATTTCCCCATAGGCCTAAATCCCATAGTTTCATTCGCAAGAGGCCTCTTCTCAAATAGGCTTCAAAGCCCACAAGCCATTCGTAAGCTCCTTTCCCGTAAGCACCATTCGTAAAGGGCCTTTCCGCAAAAACCCCCGTGCCTAAAATTCCTAAGCCCCTTTTTGAACCCTTAACCCCTTTCCGTAGAGCCACTAAACCCCAACCCGTGTTTAAGCCCCTCTCCCCTTGGCCTCAAAACCCATTAATCCTCTCCGTGGTTTTTTCCAATGAAATACCTTAGGGTCCTATAAGCCCTTTTCATATTGCAAGCCCTTAAATCCTTCCTTGTGGGCTTCCACAAGCTTTCTCCAAGTGGGTTTATACTCCCACCCGAGATTTAAGCACCCATTCCCTTGTAAGTTCCACAAAGAAGAAGAGTATTGAAGCAGTGGTGGAAATCTAAAAAGGAGAGTAAAAGCTGCCTTCACATCCGAAGGATTACAATTGCAATGCCGCCTAAGAAAGTCCAAGGAGTAGCTGCGGGAGGGTCATCTCCCGGTATCCATGTGGATATCTCACCACAAAACCAGGTTTTTCCTTCTTGATTTTATATCGGTTTTAATTTAATCATGCAAGATGAATTGTTAGGGATAATATATATTTTTCCTAGTTATTTACAATAAAGGAATTTAGTTTAATTGATCATGAAAAAATGGATAAAGTATAAACATTGTTTTCCTTCAAATAGCCTTATGCACTGAGACGAAATTATGAGCATGATTATTTACCCAGTAAAGTAGTATATTCGAGTTAAATCTTGAAGGAATAAAAAAACTGCATCTTGCACCATTAACCCCTATTCCTTTTTGCGACGAATCATCATAGAAGATGAAATTCATGAAAGGTTTCTTACCTTGCTCGAATTACTAGGAAGTTATCATTGCTAATTGCATATCTTAGCAAGGAAAAGATTGTTAATTGGCATGAGTTTCGTTTGCAAGGAAAAAAGAAGATTAAATTGAATTTACCTAACCTCAAAGCAATAAAGTTTAGGACTGAAAAATCAATTGTCACAAGGATAACAAATCGTGCCGAGGTGATCTCAATTATTACCTTCCAAAAGATAACCAAATTAATCTAAACTTAGAAATACCATGCTGCAAAATATGCCTTGGGAATGATTTAAAGACCAAGAAACATTTATACCTTAAGCACTTGACTACCTTCCCTGATTGTAGGGTCAATAAATTCGTAAATGTAAAAGAACTAGGGTTTGTCCCTGAGGTTCTTAAAAAGAGACCCTAGGTCCGACAAACGTCAGCTTAAAGAAACTAAAATAGATTATTTCATCACAGGACTTGCGCAGCAAGTACGAAGTCATATAGTCTTGTGATTGATTCACAAGAAGAAAGGGTAAATACCCTCAACAAGGATGGCGGATCCTTACGCAAGTTATCTTGCAAAAGGATGTATTCTTTGATATCCTTCTAAATAAGGAAAGTTAAAAATCGGAAACTAAAGTATGCAATGAACTTAGGGTTGACCAAGTTGGGTTAATAAGGTACGCCCTAACCCGGAATATAAGGGATCTTGCCAAGTTGCAAGACACCTTGGAACGAGTGCTGATGCATTCGAAAGGAAAATCATTCCTTAGCAATTTGCCAAACAACAAGGTCGATTAATGGAAATGTTTGTGCTTGCTAGAGATTTTAGAGCACTGTTTGATTTATGAATTACAAATTAAATGAATATCTATACTTCAAGTTGAAGACCTGAAGGGAGAGGCAGTTTCAGTTACCCCCGACTGTCTGCCTGACCCTAACCAAGGGGGTTGTTGACCGCGCCAGGAATGTGGACCGAACCTATCACAAGAGGTCTCTCCGTTGAGCTCTACTTGGAGCAGGAGGACGCTTGGGTGCCAGGGGGCTCTAGCCGTAAATCCCTCGCCTTCCGGGTCCTGCACAAGAGGCTAACATGACTCGGTATTGGATCTCGAGGCCCGCATACTAGTCTACGGGTAGAAGCTTGGATTAGTGATCCCCATGGATTACTGGATAGCCTTCGGGCGGATTATGGACAAGCCTATGGGCGGAACTCCTTGTATTTCAAATATTTAAAAAATGATGATATGTTCATAAAGAACTTGTTTGATATTGTTTTTCTATGTCACGTGATAAGATTACGTGAAGGAACCAGTGCTTAACGGATTAATTAAAGAAGCTGATTGTTACATGTCAAATTAATGTGTTAGATAATTACATAACTAAAACAAACCGAGGAAAGTGCAGAGGATGGGCCATAGGTCTGTCCTACGGTTGGGTGGTCCCGGTTGGCCGGGAACTTTTCTCAAAATCTCGAAGAACAGCGGAATGATTGTCAAAGAAAATGAATAACGAAAGCGATTACCTAGAGTTATGTCTTAACCGATTTACGCTGTTTTAGGGGAACGGAATGGGACTATGCCTTATGGCAGAGAGGTTGAGCTTTGCATCCCTCTCGTTTCCCATTCTCCTTGAACCAAGTGCAGCGTAAATCCGCTTTGGATCTGGTGTTTCTGCGTAAAGTAGTACGCTTAGGTCCGACGCTAGTTGCTGTTAGATAATGACCAATCAGGATAACCCTAATTCTGGTCGATCCTAAGTGGGAACGGCGAGGATACTTCCGCTATGTGGCAGACGTGGGAAGACCTAGATCACAAATCCCGTAACATTCCATGGGAGTGCCGGGCGGAGCTTTCTAGACATCCTTTCCGATGGACTGCTAAGACGTGTCCTGGATTATAGTAGTGGACACGTTACAACCCTCCATTGATTGGTCCCTCTTTTTTCCATTTACAATGTTGGGTTTTGTGTTTGGTACTTTGCAAATTACTTGCAAAATGTTTAAATATGTGAATGATATTTTTCTATTCATCTTGTGTTATTTAGTGCGTGCAAGTGTGCTAGAAATTTTACTTTTACTTGCAAATTCATACAATTTAAAAGGAAGGAGCCACATATTGGAATTTAAAAGACTATCCTTTCTAGGTTGCAGGTGAATTGACTTTGAAATATGGTGGACTAGTCTCAAGACTAGAGAATTTGACAGAGATAACATTTAAATAGATGGTAAGGTATTAAGTATCTCTAATAGTTATCATTTGCTATTTTTTTCTAGTTAATTTTTATGAAAAATTCTATCTATGGCAAGTTGTAAAAATGATGCTTTGAATAACTCCTAATGCCCTTAGCAAATTTACTTCACACTTTTGACTCATGTAAATATTATTCTTTGATTTACTATTTTTAGTAGTTCCTAAATTTAGTTAGCATTTACCTCCTCTTAAGTGAGTGGTAGTCCCTTGGCGCCCATTGTTTAAGGTAGTGTGTTGTAGCACTACCATAGACATGGAATAATAAGGCTCAAGTAATGTAGTCCATTGGAGGAGCACTAGTTGTCATTGATGGAAATGTAATTCATGATGGTGAAGGCACAAATTGCATTTGGTCTCCTTGGATGCATGATGGTTTAAGACATGGTCGATGACAAGGTTTTTGTAGTTGACTATGCCATTGCCAATCACGATATGCTTGATTGGTATGCCCTTTGATAGTGATCTCATGGCTTGAGGTGTTGGGAGGAGGAATTACTCAGTATAGAAGAGTGAAGAATTGGATTTGGAGAGCTTTGTAATAGAGATGAAGATTTGACATTCAACTTTAATACATTTTGAAGCCAAGTGGCCCATTGCCAGTGCCTTCCAATGCAAGGCTCAATCCCTCCTTAGAACAATCTCACCTATGTGGGGAAAATATAAGTTGATTTATGACAATAGACACAAAGGGTATTCCTATGCTCCTCTATATCCTTGCTAATAGGGAAAATGTTGAATAAAAATTCATGCTAGGGTGACCATTTAAGCCCCACACCATATGTCAAGTTGACAGTGTAGAAGAGAGAGTCCGCTTTAGCCTTCTAAGAACTAGAATAGAAGCATGCCCCATTAGAGCAACTAGAAATCACCCAAAAAAAGAATCTAAAGCCCATGGGAAACTCCCTGATCAATACCTTAAGCCCCCTTGGTAACCTCCAATGTAGTAGAAAAAAAGAGAGAGATGGACGAAGGCACATGTAGGAAGGGTAGTAGACATGCTCCCTTCTCAGTTCATTCCATCAACACATAGTGTAAAAGTCAACTGTGTGTAGAACACACATACAATGATCAATAGACGTAGATCTAACCATGGTTAAGTCAGTGTAACTTAGCCTTATTCAACTAAGGTAAACAATTGTGAGCTTGAATCTTAACACTCCCCCTCAAGTTCGAGTGGGGTACTTCACTCCAAGTAGCTCTTTGAAATGCACAAACTTATCTTTACCCAATGACTTGGTAAAGATATCTAGAACTTGTTCTTCTGTCCTCACATGGACCAAATCAATGTCACTTGCAATCAATTTTTCTCTGATAAAGTGATAGTGTACCTCAACGTGCTTAGTTCTAGCATGATAGACAGGATTACTGGCTAGGAGCACACTACTCATGTTGTCACAATAGAGTGTGACAGGCTTGACTTCCTATATGCCCAAATCATCAAGAAGCTTCATGAGCCATGCTACCTTCACATGCAGCTAGTGCAATGCCTCTATACTCTGCCTCAGTACTAGAGAGTGCAATTGTAGGTTGCTTCTTGTTGCTCCAGCTAACCTTACTACTACCAATGGAAAATGCATACCCACTAGTAGATCTCATGTCATAGGTACTTCCTACCCAGTTAGCATCTATATATATTGTAAGCTCCAAAGGCTGACCATGCTCATGGAATAGACCATCATTTGATGTAGCCTTCACATATCTCAAGATCCTCCTCATTGCATCCAAGTGCGGCTTCATAGGTTTCTGCATGAACTGGATATTCAGTCCAACTGAATAGCTAAGATTCGGTCTAGTAATGGTAAGGTAAATCAGACTACCCACCATTTGTCTATACATAGTGACATTCTCAATCTCATGTCCAACATTTGCAAGTAGCTTAAAAATTTGCTCCAATGGAGTGCTCAAAGACTTGCAATCCAACATACCATACTTGGTTAACATGTCTTGTGCATACTGCTTCTGCAACAACCAAGTACCATAAGGTGTAGAGACAACCTCAATCCTAAGGAAATATTTTAGTTCACCCAAATCCTTGACCTGAAATTCAACATGTAACATTTCCTTGATCTCTCCAATTCCTGTGATATCATCACCTGTAATGATCAAGTCATCCACGTAATGACTAATATCACATAACCTACACTTGTCTTCTTTGTGAATAGGCTATGATCAGCCTTGCCCATAGTGAAACCAAGTTTCTGTAAGCATGCACTTATCTTAGCATTTCAGACTCTAAGTGCTTACTTCAGCTCATATAATGCTTTCTTCAATCTACACACACCTGTAGGAAATTTTGGATGTACATAGCCCTCAGGCTGATCCATGTATACTTCCTCAACCAAATCACCATTGAGAAAAGCATTCTTCACATCCTTCTGATACATACTCCATCCTCTAGATGTTGCCAAAGCAATCACTGTCCTCACGGTTGCCATTTTAGCAACATGGTTGAATGTCTCCTCATAATCAAGACCATATTGTTGTGCATATCCTTTTGCCACAAGTCTTGCCTTGTATCTTTACAATGTGCCATCTAATTTACACTTCTTTTTGTATACCCATTTGCAGCCAATAGCCATCTTGCCTTCAAGAAAATCAACTAAATCCCAAAGTGTCATTTTCAACCAGTGCTGAATATTCCTCATCCATTTCCTTGCACCAATGATCATCTAAAATAGCTTAGAAAACTTTATGGGTTCCTTGAAGCTAGTGACTTTTTGCATATATGCATAATGCCTCACTATATAACCACTGTATGTAAGCCTATCCATGTTGAGATATCGAGCTCCACTCGTGATACGCCAGGGTGATCGTTGTGTATTTATGTCACGCCCTCGGCGACCTTGTTTTTTTTATTTGAGGCCATTTCGAGGCCTGTTTTGGAGGCGGAAGTTTTCTGCACGCACTCAGGAAAAGGCCCAGTTTAATGCTGTGCAGCCACTGTTCTACAGGTCGGTGAAAAGTTACTGTAGAAATTGCATTGTATGCTTGTGCGGAGAGACATTGGGAGTTACAGAATCATCCCTGTTGCTTGTTGATGCAAAATCGTCACTAGGAAGTGACTGTGTGGTCAAATACCACTTTCGTCAGTTTTGCAGATTTGCCTTTGTGAGGCTGAAGCTGTATTCTTTGCAGTGACAGAATTTTTTGCAGTGTTCTGTAATGGAGTCTGATTCTCTCTCACAGATTGTCACTGAAAAGATTGACAAGAACAACTTCCAAGCATGGAAGTTTAGAATGACGAATTTCCTTATGGGAAAAGGATATTGGGAATTTGTTGCAGGAAATGAAGAAGAACCAGTTCTTCCTGATGTTCCCAATCAATAACAAATGCAGGAATTTAAAGCATGGCATGAGAGAGCCAGGAAAGTTATGTACTGGCTGTCTATCAGCATTTCAAACTCTATGATTGTGCATATTCAAGATGCAAGTACGCCAAAGGAGGCATGGGATACTTTGTCAAAAATGTATAGCACAAATACGCAAGCCAGGAAAATGTAGCTCAAGCAAGAGTTGCATAATGTGCAAAGAGAAAGTATGAGCATCAATGACTACCACATGAAGGTGAAGAAGATTGCAGATGCACTTGCTTCCATTGGGTCGCCAGTGGAAGATGATGATTTAGTTTCTGTGACTTTGAATGGTCTAGGAAAGGATTATGCATAGTTTCAGACATCCATTTCAGTTCGTGAAAGATTTCCTGATTTTCAGGAGTTGATTGCTCTTCTAATTTCTGAGGAGCAGAGAAATGGTGGTGCATCTTCTTCAGGAGGAACTTCAAAAGAAGCTGTCTTCTACTCAAATGCTGGAAGAGGTAGAGGCAGAGGTAGAGGAGGCCGATTTGGAGGCCATGGTAGAAATCAGAATATGCAGCAAACTCAAGAAAACCAGTCCTATGGAGGAGGACGTGGTAACTCTAGAGGCAGGGGGAGCCAAAGAGGTCGTGGTGGATGGCAAAGAGGCCAAAATGCAAACAGTAATGTTGAATGCTACTACTGTGGTAAAATGGGTCATATGGCTAAAGACTGCTATAAAAAGCAGAATGACATCATGAATGGAAAACTGCAACAAGGGAATTATGCATCTTCTAGTAGACAAGGTGATGATGACAGAAATGAGCATTTGTTTATGGTGCAGCACATGAACAATTCTGTGACAAGTGCAAAAGAAAGCAATGATGTATGGTATGTTGACTCAGGTGCATCAAACCACATGACAGGTCATGCAGAATGGATGGAGGATGCAAGGAAAATGAAAAAACCAGGATTTGTGGAGACTAGTGATGATACTGCACATCCTATTGTGCAGATTGGAAAAATTTGTTTGTTTATGCAGGATGGGAAAAAGAAATACCTGTCCGATGTATTTCATGTCCTGAATATCACCAAGAATCTGGTTTCTGTTGGTCAAATGGTTGAGCAGGGCTTGCAGGTCAGATTTAATCCTCATGGATGCTTTGTTGAGGATATGAAAAATAAAGGTCGCTTGATAGCAAAAGGAAAGAAGAAGGGCAGAATGTTTACATTGGATGCAAACATGTCTGAATTGAGTGCATCAATGTTTGCACATGGGACCAGTGTAGTTGCAAATATTGATATCTGGCATAAACGCATTGGTCATGTTAATGTACAACGACTTAAATCAATGCAGGCCCAAAATATTGTTGCAGGATTGCCCAAATTTAAGGTTGCAGAAATGCATAAGGTATGTGAAGCCTGTCAGTTTGGAAAATAGGCAAGGAAACCATTTCCTAGACATGTTCAAGAGAGTAAGAAGCCATTGGAATTAATCCACTCTGATGTGTGGACTACTAAAGCTGCGACTCTTGGAGGCTGTCATTATTTTGTCACTTTTATTGATGACTATAGCAGAAAAGTTTGGGTGTATTTTATGAAGAAAAAAAGTGAAGTGTTTGGGCATTTCAAAACTCTTAAAGCTATGGTTGAAAAAGAAACAGGTCTGCAAATAAAATGCCTAAGGTCAGATGGAGGGGAGAGTACCTCTCAAATGAGTTTGCAAGGTTCTTGCAGGAGCATGACATAAAGCAGCAATATTCATGTAGTCATATCCCACAACAAAATGGAATTGTAGAAAGGAAAAACAGGCATATTGGAGAGGTATCTCGTGCCATGCTCAATGAAAAAAACTTGCCAGATTTTTATTGGGCTGAAGCAGTTGCTACAGCAGCCTACATAATGAACAGGACTCCCACTGCAGCAATACATGGAATGACTCCAGAGGAGAGGTATACTGGTAGGAAACCAGATATTTCTCATTTGAAAATTTTTGGTTGCATTGCCTATGTACATGTGCCAGATGAGTTGAGATCCAAGTTGGATCCAAAAGCTGAGAAGTGCATCTTTATTGGTTACTCTCTGCAGCAAAAAGGGTATAGATGCTATAACCCTTCTACTCGTAAGTTTACAGTGAGCAGAGATGTTGTTTTTGATGAGATGAGTAGCTAGTATAAACCAGTAAATGTGATTGATGATGTAGATGCACAAAATGGTAATGCTGCACAGAATTCACAGCAGCAGTCACAAAATATTAGTGGACCTGGAGTGTCCTCTAACAGTGGTTCACATTCTTCGCCATGGACAGGCAGATTGAGATCAGGAGAATCTTCTCAAAGCAATGCAGATAGTGGTATGCACGTATCACGAAAAGGAAAAGAGAAGGTTGATCAGCCCATGTTTGATGTGAATGCAGGTCACTCTTATGTGGATGGTGAATCCAGTGGCTCAGAACAGAGCATTGATGATGAGTTGGGTATTCCTTCTATTGTTACACCTGGAGTAAGGAAGACCAAGGATGTTTTGAGAGCACCTGGGAGTGAACCTACTTTGCGCAGGTCTACGAGAGCTAGGTATCCTGTGGATAGGCTGAAATATGATGGATTTACAGCCATTCACTATGCATATATGGTCAAAGTGATACAGGAACCAGAACCCACTTCTTTTGAGCAAGCCATGGGAAAAGAAAAATGGGAGAAAGCCATGGATGAGGAAATGGATGCCTTGGAAGCAAATGCTACATGGGAATTGGTACCTTTGCCTAAAGGTAAGAATGCAATTGGTTGTAAGTGGGTTTATAAGGTGAAGCACAATGCAGATGGTTCTGTGAACAGATACAAGGCAAGATTAGTAGTCAAGGGGTATGCACAAACATATGGCATTGACTATGAAGAAACATTCAGTCCGGTTGCAAGGATGGCAACCATAAGAGCAATCATTGCTATGGCTGCATCAAAGGAATGGTCTTTACATCAGATGGATGTAAAGAATGCCTTCTTGCATGGTGACTTGCAAGAAGAGGTCTATATGGAGCAGCCACCAGGTTATGTGCATGATGTTCATCCTGAGTTTGTTTGTAGGTTGAAGAAAGCCTTGTATGGCTTGAAGCAAGCACCTAGAGCATGGTTTGACAAGATAGGACAGTATCTTGTCACTATTGGCTTTCAGATTTCCAAGGCAGATTTCTCCCTTTATGTGAGAAAAAGAGAGAAATGTATTATGCTACTTGTCATTTATGTTGATGATTTGATTATGACAGGTGACAGTGATGAAGATATCCTTCATGTGAAAATGCTATTGAAGCAGAAGTTTGAGATGAAGGATTTGGGAGAGCTATGTTATTTCTTGGGCATTGAGGTGATTAGATCACCAAGTGGGATACATCTCTTGCAGAGGCAGTATGGATTGGACATGCTGTCCAAATATGGGATGACAGGCTGTAAGCCTATTTCAGTTCCTTTGGAGCAGAATGTGAAGCTGAGCCCAGATGCAGGTGAGCTTTTGGAAGACCCTACTATGTACAGACGCATAGTAGGAAGCTTGATTTATATGACTATTACCAGGCCAGATTTGAGCTATGCTGTTGGATTGGTAAGTCAGTTTATGCAGGCTCCAAGGAAACCGCATTTGGATGCGGCTAGACGCATACTCAGGTATGTGAAGTCCACATTGTAGTATGGACTATTTTATGAGACTCGGGTTCAGATACAGTTGCATGGATACACTGATGCTGATTGGGCTGGTAGTATTTCTGATAAATGATCTACCAGTGGATATGTGTTCTCTTTTGGGAGTGCTGCAGTCACTTGGAGCAGGAAGAAACAGCCTACAGTTGCCTTGTCGAGCACAGAGGCTGAGTACAGGGGTGCAGCAATGGCTGCATGTGAGGTAGCTTGGTTTCATAAGCTACTTTATGATATGCATGAGCCTACAGATGGGCCAGTTGTCATTTATTGTGACAACATGAGTAGTATACACTTGGCAAATAACCCAGTCTATCATGCTAGAACAAAGCACATTGAGGTGCATTATCACTATGTGCGAGAGAGGGTTTTACTAGGTCTTATTGATCTAGTTTATGTCAGCACAGAGGATCAGGTAGCTGACATATTCACGAAGGCATTGGGCGCAGAGAAGCTGCGCAAGTTCAGAGACCTGCTTGGTGTGCAGGAATTGGGATTGAGCTCGAGGGGGAGTGTTGAGATATCTAGCTCCACTCGTGATACGCCAGGGTGACCGTTGTGTATTTATGTCACCGACTTGTTAGTTGCAGACGGGGTTGGTACACCGCCCATGAATAATAGCTACATGATAGCTATCCTTATCTACTCTAGTTTGTGGCTCAGTTAGTATGCCACCTTAGTTAGTTAAGTTTGGTTTGAGACCCATATATAGGGTTCTTCTATTTCTTTGTACTAGAGTTCTTTTTGGCTTACACAACTAAGAAGAGGAAAACTGTTTTCAGCCTCCACCTCTGTGTGTATTCCCCCATTGTGCAAGCAAGAAAGCTACAAGTGAGACTCCTTCCTTCTCTCCCACAATCTTGACAATCCACAGGCTTCGTGACTCTTTTTGATATCCTCAACTAAGGTGCAGTATGAGACTTTCCTCTCTCATGAGGTGGTATGTATTTATGTCTCACACCAGGAGTCACAACTGA
Source organism: Lygodium microphyllum (assembly GCF_053477565.2). Lineage (NCBI taxonomy): Eukaryota > Viridiplantae > Streptophyta > Polypodiopsida > Schizaeales > Lygodiaceae > Lygodium > Lygodium microphyllum. The sequence goes on along the minus strand of NC_141147.1, from coordinate 73,575,271 downwards.
TGGAATACCAAACTTACTATCCAAGTTGTTAGTGCCATGTGAATCATAACCACAAGTGATTGGCCCTGTAACATCATCAAGTTTACCTTTGCCTTTATCCACATTTCCCCCCCTCACTGACATACCTCTATTAGTGGATAAAGATGTTGATGTCCTCAATCTACCTGCCCAAGGACTAACTGATGTAGTAGCATCTTTAGAAGGCCCAAAAATTTTTGCACTTTCATTTTTACCTGCATGTACATAAGTCTCCTAACAAACATCATCATCATTCAGCAAGGTGAACTTCTTCTCATATCATGATTTCAGCTCATAAAATACCACATCACTTGAGACCAATGTCTCATGAGTAGAACGATTGTAGCATTTGTATGCTTTCCTATCTTGTGCATACCCATGTACATATACCAAGCATCCAAAGACCTTAAGATGGCTAATGTCTGGCTTTATCCCATAAAGCCTCTCATGAGGAGTCACCTCATGTATCCCTGTTGTTGGTGTACAATTCATGACATACACTGCAGTCATTACAGCCTCTGCCCAATATACATTTCGTAGGCTCTTCTCATTCAACATGGATCTTTCCAATTCCTTGATCATCTTGTTTTTCCTTTCTGCCACACCATTTTGTTGTGGTGTGTACCTGCATGTCAATTTCCTTTTAATCCCATGAGCTGCCAAGAAGTGATCAAAGTCTTTAGAAACATATTCTCCACCACTATCATATCTCAAGCATAAGATGTAGCAAGCCAATTCTTTCTCACAGGTCTCTTGAAGTCCTGAAAAGCATCCATGACATCACTCTTGTGCTTTAGCACATACAACCATGTGTACCTACTATAGTCATCAATGAATGACACATAGTAACATGATCCCCCAAGAGATGCATTCTAGGAGGGACCCCATACATCAGAATGTACAAGTTGTAATGGTCTAGTAGTAGTGCTTACATGCCTAAAAAATGAGCCTTGATTGCTTCCCAAATTGACAAGGCTGGCTTACATGTCCCAATTCCGCATGCTTGAACTTAGGGAGTCCAAGTACAACTTTCTTATGCTGCATATTCTTCAACTTTTGAACATTTACATGACTGATCCTTTTATGCCATATCTCAATGTCCCTTATTGCAACATTGTCATGTGAGTACATAGCAACATTCAATGTTGGAATTTTTGTATCCAATGTAAACATCTTGCCATTTCTTTTGCCTTTAGCAATGAGCTTGCATCCTTGACCATACTCTTCAATGTAGCATCCATCTCTATTGAATCTAACTTGGAGATTCTGTTCAGTAATTTGTCCCACAGAAAGAAAGTTTTTGGTTATGGAGGGTACATGTAACACATCATAGAGACTCTTTTTCTTGTCACCATGCATCATCAAGGAAACAGTACCTGTATGCATAATGTCATGTTGCATATCATCCCCTATGCAAACATATCCATGAGCATCTTCTACCAATGTGTCAAACCACTCTCCATGAGGAGTCATGTGGTTAGATGCCCCTGAGTCTATATACCATACATCATCTACTTTGCCTTATGTAGGCAACCCTTTCGTCACATGTTGCATAGCAAACAACTTGTCATCCTCCTGCATACCACTAGAAGAAGCATAATTACCATGTTGCTTCCCTCTTGCTCTCTGATCATTCTACTTCTTGTAGCAATCCTTAGCTACATGCCCATATTTTCCACAATAACGATAGTCCTTATTTGCATTTGATTGATGTCCATGACTTATTTGAGGCTGTTGCCAAGTGCCTCTTCCTCTATTTGAATAACCCCCTCTTCCACAAGCAATTGAGGCACCTCTATTTGCTTGAGGCTACCTATTTTTCCATCCAATAGCTTGCTGTCCATGAGCTGCTGATCCGGGTTTTTTACAACCCGGATTATTACCACAAAATTTTGGCCAAAGCCCCTATCAAGAGCTTACCATATCACTTTGGGTTTACTCTTCAAGCACTAGGTATGCTACATTGCTTCTCGATTATGATAACTCTAGCAAATGGGGGGAACAAGTTCTTAGAAGGCATGTCAATGTAAAGGGTCAAAGGGATGGTTATCTTAGTGAAGATGAAAATAGATTACACCTAGGAGTTGAGTGAATGCATAGATTTTTTCAAAGGACTAGCCTCCAACTACACATGGGCTCCGTCTGCATCACTAAGATTTGGAATCTATCACCATCATTAGAGGACACCTCACCCTTGCACACAAGTCAATATCCACATCATGGTGTCATTTGGATCTTGCACAAAAGCTTACAAGCATGGACCCCTTTTGTCACATGCTTATATGTATTTATATACATATGGGATACTAAAGTCAAAGCAGCTTTTGGAAGCCCTTTTTTATAATCTCAATAACTCCCAAGAAAAAGCGAATTTCAAGAAAATTCTCGTGAGGGCCGATCGGTTTCAATCTGGTCTACAAAGTTGCAAAAGAAACTTTTTCCAAATTTATCACGGATTTGAAGTTACGAAGACGCAGACTGCTGGCTATATGCAATTTTCTTCTCTCTTTCACCACACCAACTTTCCACTCTATCCTTCTTGTAAATATATTATAATAATGTGCTTTGGGCATCCACCTCTTGTAATCTAGCTCAATTTCTCTATTTTGTCTACCACCACCCTTGGCTTCTTGCATGATGACCAAGGTGGGGACTTGTCCCATCCACTACTCTCCATATTTTCAAAGATGCCATACATCATCTAGGATTATGTTAATCAAGAAGATTAGCTTAATCTAATCCCTCATGAAGGCTATATAAAGAGACCATGGAGAATGAAGAAGAAAGAGGGGGAGAGGGAGAATGACAAGTCCATGAGAGCATTCTAGAATACCCTCATCTCTTTGAGGGAAGTTATGAGTGAGTTCTTTTATTATGTAGCATAATGGCAAGCTTCCTCTACCTCTTCTCCTATTATCTCCCTCTCTTCTCATCTTCTCATTCCATGTAGCATAATGGCAAGCTTCTTCTATCTCTTCTCCTCTTGTCTCCCTCTCCTCTCATCTCTCTCTCTTATATTCCAATATGGTGTCTAGTACATGTATTCTCTCTTGTAAATTTGTGTCTTGGTTCTCTTGATTCTCTTTGAGAAAAGAGAAGAAGAAGAATGACAAGTCCATGAGAGCATTCTAGAATACCCTCATCTCTTTGAGGGAAGCTATGAGTGAGTTCTTTTATTGTGTAGCATAATGGCAAGCTTCCTCTACCTCTTCTCCTATTATCTCCATCTCTTCTCATCTTCTCATTCTATGTAGCATAATGGCAAGCTTCTTCTACCTCTTCTCCTCTTGTCTCCCTCTCCTCTCATCTCTCTCTCTTATATTCCAATATGGTGTCTAGCACATATATTCTCTCTTGTAAATTTGTGTCTTGGCTTTCTTGATTCTCTTTGAGAATAGGGATGTCCTAGCCCATCCTCTCTTTGGCTAGGTGGTGCCCCTCTTTAGTTCTCTTAGTGAGGATTGGAGGTTGGATGGGTAAGAGGCAACCCGTTCATCATTTCAGCCCTCATTTTTTGTGCCCCCGCTGAGGAGTTCTCAAGCTATGCTCTACAACTTCCATGAAGAAAGAAACATCTAAGGAGTTGTCCTCTTCTTCAACGAGTGTTTGTCAAGAAATCACTAAGGAGGAATCTTCATCAAACCCTATTCAAGGGATTCGCCGCTCAAGAGTACCGCAATGGTCTCCAAAAGAAGCTAAAGAGAAGAAGGACCTTTATCGACAAACGGCACGTATGCGGGTAAAGCAAGTTAATTACACACATCCTTCTTTGCTTCATGAGAAATCTTGCTCTCATCAAGTCTCTACGTCAAGGCATTGTTTTGAGTGCTTGGTGTCTAGTGTAAAGACACTCCCTACGGAGCTTCGTCTTCAAGTGGTGAAGGCGCTTTCAAATTCGGGGATTAACAAGTTTTTGGAGGGTGAGTTACACATCAATGGTGTGCGGTATTGGCGAGAGGCTACATATGGTGATGCGCTTCAACTACTACTAGCAAGAAGACTCAAAGTAATTGAAAAGATAGCTATCGAAGCCTATGAACTTTACAAGGCTGATGATGGTCACACAAAAGCTACGCTAATCAGCGGTAAGCAAGTCCTTCGCATCTCTCGAATGGTGGGATCTAAGAGGCCATAGCTTCAACGACACGCTTCATGAAAGTTTGTAGTGTACATTTGTAGTTAATGCATAAATGACTACTCCTACTTTCTACAACTTTCAATCGGTTCAAAAAATTCGGGTGGATGTGTGCATTAGTAGAAAGATACATTTTCAGCAAAGGTTGGTCTTCTATTTTGGAGCTGAGAGGTTGAGAGAGATCTTGTTGTCACCTGATCCCATAATACTCCCTATTTTGGATTATAACATCTCCTTTAATGTACACATATTCATTCTACTCTAAGTGTATCCCATGAACCATAGGGACTTGTATGGACCTATCCGTCCACTTGCTAGACAAATCGTGCATATAATTGTTAGCACAAAGCTCAGGTTTCAAAATGTTATAAGGGTCTTATTGGGCCCTCGTCATCTTGCTGAGATTAATGCATCTGTAAATCCATTTATTCTACCCTTAATAAGATATGACTTGGGCCTAGACGTGTTCATCTTTATTTTGTATTGAGCTAGATCAACATCTTCCTATCATGGCTTTTCCAAGTTTTTTTGGGCACAAAGGGGAGAAATCTCTGGACTTTTTGGATGACTTAGAAATGGCCTTTCTAGTCACAGGCCGGGATGATGAAGCAACCAAAGTACGGGCCTTCCCTTTAGTTCTAAAGGGTGATGCTCGAGTGTGGTATCAAGCTCTCCCGGAGGCTACAAGGGGTAATTGGAAGAATCTCAAGACCGCATTCATGCACAAGTACCAAGATACAGAGCCACCTGAAGATATTTGGAGACAACTCTTAGATCTTCGCCAAACCATAGCAGGGGAGTACCAAACCTATGAAGGCATGTTTATAAAATTATGGGATAAATGGACAGCCTCTTTAGCCGAGGGAGAAAGAGTACCTGATTGCCTTAAGAAAGATTGTTTTCTAGCCGGACTCCATCCTCTACTAAGGGAGAAAGTCAAAGGAAAGTTTCCCACATCATATGAAGAATCAGTCACTTATGCGAGAGAGAAAGATAGAAAATTGAAGTATCAAGCCCAGTTAAAGGGGGGAGTTGAGCCCATACAGGTTTTACCAACCATGCAAAGGCCTAGAGAAATAGCAGAGGCCCCACCTGAACCAGAGATACCACAGCAAGAGCTCCTACAACGCATTACTAATCAACTCGAAAGCCTTTCATTAAATTTGGTGCAAGGAGTGCGGCCCCCTCCCCTCATAAATGAAGGCAATCGAGGTCCAAGAAGACAAGAAAGAGAGTATGTTTGCTATAATTGTGGGGAGACTGGCCATGGTATGTACTTTTGCCCTCATCCCAGGCGTTTTCCAGGAAATGGGTTCCAACCAAGAAGGAGGGGACAACAAGTGACACCACCTAGGGAAAGGTTTGTTCCACCGAATCCAAGGCCTCCACCACCGGTTCAAGTTCTCCAGCATCCTCGACCACTTGCAGAGGTGCCGCCCTTGCCTGTTCAACTGCCAGAGAATCATGATGTTAGGATAATTAGTTTAGATGAGAGTGATGTCAAAGGAAATGACAAAGTAGTAGAGGTTGAAGCAATGCCGGTGAAGAAAGCCCGGAGAATTGAGAAGATGGAGCCTACACCACAAAAGGAGGTTGAAAATATGGAAGAGGAGGCAGAGTCATCAGTGGCTGCAAAGACACGCAATAGTAAAAAGAGGAGGGCTCGCTCACGCCGACACATTGAGCCAGATGATTTTCCCTTGGGTAAAGGTACTAGAGCTTATGATTTGCTTGCTGATGTGAGGAATCAAGGGCCAAAAATTTCATGGCCACAATTACTACATCTATCTCCAACAGTGCGGCGACAATGGTCAAAGATGGTAAGCATTAGACCCATGAAGAATAGACATGTGAATGCAATCCAGGCTAGAAAGATGAAAGATATTGTACCTCTAGTGGAAGCCGAAATCAATGGGCAGAGAGTGTCAAAGACATATGTGGATGGAGGTGCAGAGATTTGTGTCATGACGGAAAAGTTGATGCATCGTTTGGGATTAGAGGTAAATGAAACTACTAAATTTGGGGCCAAAATGGCTAACAATGTGGTAGTAAATTGTTTGGGAGTTATAAAGAAAGTCAAGGTAAAGGTGTGTGGAGTGCAACTGGAGCTTGACATGTATGTGATGCCAGTGAAGGGGGATGGCTATCCGCTCATTCTTGGGCAACCATGGCTAATGGGAATGAAAGCCAGACAAGATTGGGAGACAGGGGCTTTAGAGCTCAGGCCACAAAAGGGGCTGCATAAAAAATGGAAGAGCACTATCTACAACATGAAGGAGGGCCGACAGGAGGATCTTGTGTTAGAAACCACCGCTGATGAATGGAGTTCCAGCGAGGGTTGGTCATCTATGACAGAGGGAGAGTCTTCTAATGAGGAGGAAGAAAGCTCTCTAGAAGTGATGGGGATTACATTAAAAGGGCCTTCTAGTAGTGAAATTCCGCAGCAGCTTCCAAAGGTCGAGAAGGAGGGGTTAGAAAAAATGTTGGCTAAGGATCTATCAGTTGAGGAGAAGGCAGCCTACATGGAAGTGGTGATAAAACACTCTGCACTTTTTATTTCTGATTATGAACACATCACAGGTGTGACAGCAGTACAACATCACATTAATCTAAAAGAGGGAGCACGGCCAGTGGTGCAGCGACTACGACGATTGGGAGTAGTTCAACAAAACGCTCTACTCACTGAGGTGCAGCGACTTTTGAAGGCAGGCTTCATCTATCCAATAGGGGACTCAGAGTGGGTTTCACCTGTGGTGGTGATACCCAAGAAGAATGGAAAATGGAGGATTTGTGTGGACTACAACCCGCTAAATGCTGCAACAAAGAGAGATCACTTTCCTCTTCCCTTTCAGGATGAAATACTCAACGAGGTGGCCGGGCATGAGAGATACACTGTTTGTGATGGGTATTCAGGTTATTTCCAGATCCGAATAGCTGAGGAGGATCAACAGAAGACCACCTTCATTACACCTTGGGGTTGTTTTGCTTACAAAGTAATGCCATTTGGATTAACAAATGCCCCAGCTACCTTCCAACGATTCATGAATTATGTCTTCCAGCCATATTTTGGGAAATCCATCAGGGTCTTTATTGATGATTTTTGTATTTATAGTTCTAAGGCTCTACATCTAGGGAAGGTGGATGAAGCTTTCAACCGACTCGCACAAATGGGGGGGCAATTAAACCATGAGAAGTGTCGAATTGGCGAAAGTAGTGTAACTTTGTTAGGGCATGTCGTAAGTGAGAGGGGCATTGAAGCTGATCCAAACAAAGTTAAGGCCCTATTGGCGGTGCCATCACCATCTTCTGTGAAGCAACTAACCTCTTTCATTCAGAAGGTGCGATATATGGGGCGGTTCATTCATCTCCTCTCCCAATTAATATTTCCACTGCAACAGTTACCCACTCCGAGGAGCTCCTGTGGAGTGACGAAAGCGAAAGGTGCTTTCACGAGGTGAAGAAGGCTCTTAGCACCCTTCCTATAATTTTACAGCCTTGTTGGGATCAAGAGTTTTTTGTCAACCCGAGTTTTGGGGACAATGCTCTAGGGGCAGCACTAATACAAAAGGATGCTAAAACTGGACTAATGAGACCAGTTTACTTTTCTAGTAGAGTAATGACAGCATCAGAACGAGGGTACAAGAAGGTCGAGGTAATGGTTTTGTCTCTAATGTTTGCTATAAGAAAGTTTCGTCCTTATCTTCTCCCTAGGCCATTCACAGTGATCACGACAGAAGAGCGTTTTCCCTATGCCTTACAGCACATGGATGTTTCAGCTAGAATCGCTAAGTGGGTGATACAACTCCAAGAGTTTGACTACACCTTCAAGGTGGAGGATTCTACTCGAGCTTGCCTAGCTGATTTGTTGACCCATAGATGCCATCAAAAGAAGGAAAAGGAGAAGGGAAAGGTAAAAGAGGAGACACCTCCTCTTGAGGAGCCGCCACGGGTGGAGAATGTCCATGCCCTCTACTTTGATGGGGCCTACAAGCGTATTAAAGACAGAGCGGCAGCAGGAATAATGGTGTTCAGTCCCGAAGGTGACAAAATTTATGGAGAAGGTATCAGCTTGGAGGATGTCCATTCTAACAATGAGGCAGAATATCAAGACTTGCTTTTAGGTTTGAAGTGGTGTCTCTCACATGGTATCACTCGGCTTAATGTTTTTGGGGATTCTATGCTCATTGTTAAGCAAATGAAAGGAATCTGGGCTTGTAAAAATGATAACTTAGCAGTGAAAATGAGGGAAGCTAAAGCTCTCATGAGAAAGCTACAGAAAGCCCAAATCTATTTTGTGCCAAGGCGCACAAATGGCGACGCAGATGCTCTAGCAGCTGAAAAATTGAAAGAGGCAATGGTGGGCATTATTGCCGTAAAGCTTCCCTTGTTTCGAGGAAAGTTTCAACTACAAGATGTGCTTTATTTTCTCGAGCAAGGTGAGGCACCTACACATATGAGTAAGAGTGAGAAAAGGTGGCTGGCTACTAAGGCCACTAAATACCGCTTGATAAATGATGTGTTGTATTGCAAAGGAAAGGATGCAGTGCTTAGAAGGATGCCAACAGCAAAGGAGATTATAGATGTGATTAAGAGCTGCCATGAAGGGGTTTGTGGCGGACATTTTGCTCAAGAAATTACCAGCAGAAAGATTTTCCAAGCCGGTTTTGTGTGGCCTAGTCTACATCGAGATGTGCAACATTGGTGCCGCACTTGTGACGATTGCCAAAAGGCCGGACCAAGGAAGCTAGTGCATGAGGAACAAAATCCCATAACTACATATGGCCCATTTGAGAAATGGGGGATTGATGCAATAGGACCACTCCCACGAACTCAATCTGGCAAGGAATACATCATAATGGGAGTGGACTACATGACGAGGTGGGCAGAGGCTTCAGCAACTAGTAGGATCATAGCCCAAGAAGTGGGAAAATTTGTGTTTGAAAATATTTGTTGCAGTTTTGGCACACCTTTGGAAATTATCTCTGATCGGGGTCCTGGTTTTAGGGCGAACCTAGTAGGGGAGCTAATGGAAAGGCTAAAAATCAAGCACAGGCATTCTACTCCCTACTATTCACAGTGTAATGGTTTGGTCGAAAAAGTAAATGGGCTAATTTGTAAGATAATTACCAAGCAGGTACACATGCACCCCAAGCACTGGGATAAAAAATTGAGTGCAGCTCTTTGGGCCTACAGGACTTCATTCAGAACCTCACTTGGCTATACTCCATTTCACCTCGTCTATGGCCAAGAAGCTTTGCTTCCTATAGAGGTGGAACTGGCCAGTTTGCGTGTTTTAGTAGCCAGTCAAGAGAAGAATCAAGATAAGAAGTTAGAGGAAAGGATCTTGGATCTAGAGAGGCTGGAGTTAGATAGAGAAGCAGCAGTCCAACACTATTCCATGCAGGCTGAAGAGAGGAGGAAGACCTTTAATAAGAAGCTGGCTAGCAAACACATAAGGGAAGGATCACTTGTGCTACGCTATGATAACCGCTTCGATAACAGAAAGGATGCTAAACTTGTGTTCAAGTGGGAAGGGCCATTCATGGTCATAAGGAGATATCCAAATGGTAGCTATAAGCTAGGTGACATGGATGGGAAGGTTCACAAGACAAGGGTAAATGGATGGCGACTGAAGCCTTATTTTCAAAGAAATATGAACACTTTGGAGCAGTCATTCAATGAAGAGCCACCAATGAGGGGGTGCAGTCCTCCTTGCTCTATTGGACCATCATTATCAAGCTAGAGGCATGAATACCTCTAGCCTAAGGGGAGGGCTAATGATCCGGGTTTTTTACAACCCGGATTATTACCACAAAATTTTGGCCAAAGCCCCTATCAAGAGCTTACCATATCACTTTGGGTTTACTCTTCAAGCACTAGGTATGCTACATTGCTTCTCGATTATGATAACTCTAGCAAATGGGGGGAACAAGTTCTTAGAAGGCATGTCAATGTAAAGGGTCAAAGGGATGGTTATCTTAGTGAAGATGAAAATAGATTACACCTAGGAGTTGAGTGAATGCATAGATTTTTTCAAAGGACTAGCCTCCAACTACACATGGGCTCCATCTGCATCACTAAGATTTGGAATCTATCACCATCATTAGAGGACACCTCACCCTTGCACACAAGTCAATATCCACATCATGGTGTCATTTGGATCTTACACAAAAGCTTACAAGCATGGACCCCTTTTGTCACATGCTTATATGTATTTATATACATATGGGATACTAAAGTCAAAGCAGCTTTTGGAAGCCCTTTTTTATAATCTCAATAACTCCCAAGAAAAAGCGAATTTCAAGAAAATTCTCGCGAAGGCCGATCGGTTTTAATCTGGTCTACAAAGTTGCAAAAGAAACTTTTTCCAAATTCCTCACGGATTTGAAGTTACGAAGGCGCAGACTGCTGGCTATATGCAATTTTCTTCTCTCTTTCACCACACCAACTTTCCACTCTATCCTTTTTGTAAATATATTATAATAATGTGCTTTGGGCATCCACCTCTTGTAATCTAGCTCAATTTCTCTATTTTGTCTACCACCACCCTTGGCTTCTTGCATGATGACCAAGGTGGGGACTTGTCCGATCCACTACTCTCCATATTTTCAAAGATGCCATACATCATCTAGGATTATGTTAATCAAGAAGATTAGCTTAATCTAATCCCTCATGAAGGCTATATAAAGAGCCCATGGAGAATGAAGAAGAAAATGGGGGAGAGGGAGAATGACAAGTCCATGAGAGCATTCTAGAATACCCTCATCTCTTTGAGGGAAGTTATGAGTGAGTTCTTTTATTATGTAGCATAATGGCAAGCTTCCTCTACCTCTTCTCCTATTATCTCCCTCTCTTCTCATCTTCTCATTCCATGTAGCATAATGGCAAGCTTCTTCTATCTCTTCTCCTCTTGTCTCCCTCTCCTCTCATCTCTCTCTCTTATATTCCAATATGGTGTCTAGTACATGTATTCTCTCTTGTAAATTTGTGTCTTGGTTCTCTTGATTCTCTTTGAGAAAAGAGAAGAAGAAGAATGACAAGTCCATGAGAGCATTCTAGAATACCCTCATCTCTTTGAGGGAAGCTATGAGTGAGTTCTTTTATTGTGTAGCATAATGGCAAGCTTCCTCTACCTCTTCTCCTATTATCTCCATCTCTTCTCATCTTCTCATTCCATGTAGCATAATGGCAAGCTTCTTCTACCTCTTCTCCTCTTGTCTCCCTCTCCTCTCATCTCTCTCTCTTATATTCCAATATGGTGTCTAGCACATATATTCTCTCTTGTAAATTTGTGTCTTGGCTTTCTTGATTCTCTTTGAGAATAGGGATGTCCTAGCCCATCCTCTCTTTGGCTAGGTGGTGCCCCTCTTTAGTTCTCTTAGTGAGGATTGGAGGTTGGATGGGTAAGAGGCAACCCGTTCATCATTTCAGCCCTCACTGCATATACATTTCCAACACCTCTTCCTCTAAAGTTTGATCTTCCTCTTCCACCTCTAGCCCCTTTGATTAGAGTAGAAGACACTGTCCCTGCTGTTTTTGGACCCACTAGAACTTGTATTGAGTCCAAGTTTCACTCCTTCTTGCAATAGAAGTGCCACAATTTCGTCAAAGTCAAGCTACTCTTGATGTACTGAAATGGAAGTGTCAAACTGCTTATATTCTTGTCCAAGTCCATGGAGGGTAGTAGCCACCAAATCATCATCCTCAACTTCAGCTCCAATTGAGCCTAGGTTTTATGCAATGGTTCTTATCTCACTGACATAGTCTTCAATAGACCTTCCATTACTGGATATGTGACTGAATTTTTTCTTCAATTGTGTCTTTCTCGCATGAGTGACATGCCCATAATTATTCATCAATAATTCCCAAGCAGCTTTTGGTGAGGTATAGTTTGCAATTTGCATAGCTTTTGTGTCTGGCACACATAATGACAATCAATGCAAGACCTTGCTGGCCTTTTCCAACCATGTTCTATGTGCCTTTAATTGATCCTGTGTTGGAGGTCTATCCTCGAGTAGCTTGGGCTCATCTTCATGACCTGTGACTAGGTCCCAATAGTCTCTTCCAATTAAGAAATTAGACATCCTGAATTTCCATAGAACGAAATTGTTGTAGTCCAACTTCTCACCAACTATCTAAGTGATAGTGTCCTTCTCTCCTATGTTTGCGACCTCAAAGTCTTTAACTTTTAAAACCAGTCAATTTCTCAAAATTTGAGCAAGTAACGTACTCCAATATCCTATAATGCAACCAGTTTTTAGTGTAAAACTGCAGCAATAGCCACTATTGCATCTTCAGACAGTACATGTCTTTTGTTCCTATTTAATTGCAGTTACACTACATCAAGCTTAACAACTTTACAATCTGAATAACTTCATGTATTCAGGGCTTGCAACTAGAAGACTATGTTCATTAGAGGAGCTGAAAACCTTTCTATAGAGATAGCATCAATATCTTTGATTGGATTTGGAGCATTTTTATCAATGTAAATTTATATTTTCTTTGTCCTTTTCTACTATTTCTTGTGCATTTGCAACCAATGCTACTTCTTATTTCTTTGCTCGTTGTTTTAACTGTTTTGTGGTATCTCTCAACACACTAATCAGCTGCTTTAACTATTAGTCTATGGCATCCTTTGCTGTGCACACCAGCTTGACATCACAATGATTTAACATAGGCCTAGTTCTGAGTTATCCCTCTGCTACCATGCAGGCTTATACCATTGTTTCCCATTGTCTTGCAATAAATTTGTCATCCTAGCAACTGTAGAATATGTTCCTTATAGAAGTTTTGGAAGTAGTGGAGCAGCAAATCTGGACCTGTTGAAAGTAGCCAGTATAGCCTCAAAGTGGACACAAGTTCCAAGTTTACTACAACAGTTACAGTTGATAACTTTGGCCTATACTTTAAGTCAGTTTTAAGTTTTAATGTTCTAGATCCGAATTCGAGAAAGTTGGAGCTGCAATACCATCATGATTATACGGGTCTAAGCTATATCATTGGCTTGACATATGTTCCTATGGTCAAAGTGAATGGGGCCTTTGGTAGTGAGGGATTTTCTGTAGGTCGTGAGGTGGCCTTTGACACAAACTCCGAATGGACCATTGCAATTTGCACTCTTTTTAGATCAACCTAAATATTAATAAATGTGTTGTATCCAAAGACGATTTTTTTCTTTTGTTTTTTGTAGGGCATAGACCCTTCAAAATGAATATATTGCCTAAATATATTTAAAGTCCCAGCAACAACTGAAATTGCAAGATGTTGAGGCAAGGCAAATGCACTTATCCCATGACATAGAAGGTTTTTGAACCACAATTTAGAGAGAGCATGATAACCTCTATAGCTAATACCTACAAAGTCACATGTCTCAACTACTTCATTTGGTTTTATAGTCCCTTTCAAGACTTTCACTAACTCTTTCAAAGTTTAATCTCTCAAATCTACATTTTCTCATGATCAAACAATCCTTAAAATATCTTTTTTATTCATAGTTTATTTTAAAATCTTGATTATCTCCTCATTCCCTTTGATATCTCCTCATAGTTTATTTTAAAAGCTTGATTATCTCCTCATTCTCTTTGATATCAATGCCTGAAATACTAGAGATAAATTTATTTGCAATATTTAGTCTCCTTTTTTAAATCCGTTATATTTTTTAAGTGGTGTTTTTCTTTCTCTATATCCTATTAGAGTTTTCTTTCAGCGTAATCTTGCAAGGACTTATTAGTGTTTTCTAAAACATCAACTTTGTTTATTAGCCTTGAAATAGCTATTTGTACAATTGTTAGTGCTTCTGTCATTTCAAGCATCTGTCTTATGTATACAAAAGATGCAAAACATAACCACATGCAATACCCAAGCATTCCATCACAACCATATCCAACATATCTTATGAAGTTGTGAACATTAAGAAAAGAAGGAGGCTACCTAGAGTCTTCTAGATAAATATTTCCATCCACCCACAAATCTAAAAGATTCTTTTCTTCCAAGTATAACTTGTTAGTCTCATCATTATCCAACAATGCTTGATTATGTATACTTCTCCAATATGAATAAACTCAATCTATTTGAATAGCGAGTTTATATTTGCATGCACTTTCACTTGTGTTACATGAAGAGGTATTGTTAGACATTTTAGCAAAATAGAATCAACCCATGATCATATCACAGAGAAAAAAAAGCAAGTGTAGAACAAAGATTGATCTTTGTTTAGATAGGCTTATGACATGGAGCACGGTTACAGTATGCATAAACATAATTTTTGTGCCATCAATAATTTGATAAGGTAACTCATTGATTCACAAGAGGTGAGAATTATAATATTAATTGATTTACAAAATTTGTGGAACTGTGGATTGTCTTGAAATATTAGCTTGATTGAGCCCTAGAACCAAATTGTATTAAATGAGAGCCTTAAGTAGATTTACATGAAAGGCATCATATTGTCCAATCATTTGGAAGCTCAAACCTAACAAAAAATCAATTATGTGAATGGCACAAAGTATCCATTGGGATACTATAAAAACACTAAAGTTTGGCTCGAAGCTTTTTTGAGCTTTCTTTTTTGGAATTTCAAGAAAATATATTGCATTCAGGATAAAAATTTAAGGAGAAATCAATCCAAACTCTCAAATAAAGCATAAGCATACCAAATATTAATTGTGGATTTGTTCATGACTAAGGTGCCCTTGCACATTTGAGATGAGAGAGCAAACTAAGAGACCTTTCTCCATCAAATTTGAACCTCTAACAATCTAGATAAGAGGAAACAAAGTTAAAAGACTAGAATGAGAGAGGCAATTTTTGGTGAGTCTACTAAAAACTTTGAAACTTTTATGCTTTTCTGCATGCATAGGATTGAGTGGAGAGGCATGAATGGTTCAAAGATAGAGGACAAGCTAACTATGTGGGAACTAACCTTAAACTATTTTGAGAAGTAAAGAACCCACTTCTTTTGAGCAAGGCATGGGAGAAAGCCATGGATGAAGAAATGGATGCCCTGGAAGCAAATGCTACATGGGAATTGGTACCTTTGCCTAAAGGTAAGAATGCAATTGGTTGTAAGTGGGTTTATAAGGTGAAGCACAATGCAGATGGTTTTGTGAACAGATACAAGGCAAGATTAGTAGTCAAGGGTTATGCACAAACATATGGCATTGATTATGAAGAAACATTCAGTCTGGTTGCAAGGATGGCAACCGTAAGAGCAGTCATTGCTATGGCTGCATCAAAGGGATGGTCTTTACATCAAATGGATGTAAAGAATGCCTTCTTGCATGGTGATTTGCAAGAAGAGGTCTATATGGAGCAGTCACCAGGTTATGTGCATGCTGTTCATCCTGAGTTTGTTTGCAGGTTGAAGAAAGCCTTGTATGGCTTGAAGCAAGCACCTAGAGCATGGTCTGGCAAGATAGGACAGTATCTTGTCACTATTGGCTTTCAGATTTCCAAGGCAAATTTCTCACTTTATGTGAGAAAAACAGAGAAAGGTATTATGTTGCTTGTCATTTATGTTGATGATTTGATTATGACAGGTGATAGTAATGAAGATATTCTTCATGTGAAAATGCTATTGAAGCAGAAGTTTGAGATGAAGGATTTGGGAGAGCTGCGTTATTTATTGGGCATTGAGGTGATTAGATCACCAAGTGGGATATGACTCTTGTAGAGGAAGTATGGATTGGACATGTTGTCCAAATATGGGATGACAAGCTGTAAGCCTATTTCAGTTCCTTTGGAGCAGAATGTGAAGCTAAGCGTAGATGCAGGTGAGCTTCTGGAAGACCCTACTATGTACATACACATAGTAGGAAGTTTGATTTATATGACTATTACCAAGCCAGATTTGAGCTATCCTGTTGGATTGGTAAGTCAGTTTATGCAGGCTCCAAGGAAATTGCATTTGGATGTGGCTAGATGCATACTCAGGTATGTGAAGTCCACATTGCAGTATGGACTATTTTATGAGATTGGGATTCAGATATAATTGCATGGATACACTGATGTTGATTGGGTTGGTAGTATTTCTGATAGACGATCTACCAGTGGATATGTGTTCTCTTTTGGGAGTGCTGCAGTCACTTGGAGCAGCAAGAAACAGCCTATAGTTGCCTTCTCGAGCATAGAGGCTGAGTACAGGGGTGCAGCAATGGCTGCATGTGAGGTAGCTTGGTTGCATAAGCTACTTTATGATATGCATCAACCTACAGATGGGCTAGTTGTCATTTATTGTGACAACATGAGCAGTATACACTTGGAAAATAACCCAGTCTATCATTCTAGAACAAAGCACATTGAGGTGCATTATCACTATGTGCGGGAAAGGATTTTACTAGGTCTTATTGATCTAGTTTATGTCAGCACAGAGGATCAGGTAGCTCACATATTCACGAAGGCATTGGGTGCAGAGAAGCTGCACAAGTTCAAAGACCTGCTTGGTGTGCAGGAATTGGGATTGAGCTCAAGGGGGAGTGTTGAGATATCGAGCCCCACTCGTGACATGCCAGGGTGACCGTTGTGCATTTATGTCACCGACTTGTTAGCTATAGATGCGGTTGGCACACCGCCCATGAATAATAGCTAGATGATAGCTATCCTTATCTACTCTAGTTTGTGGCTCAGTTAATATGCCACCTTATTTAGTTGAGTTTGGTTTTGAGACCCATATATAGGGTTCTTCTATTTCTCTGTACTAGTGTTCTTTTTGGCTTACACAACTAAGAAGAGGAAAACTGTTTTCAGCCTCCACCTTTGTGTGTATTCCCCCATTGTGCAAGTGAGAAAGTTACAAGTGAGACCCCTTCCTTCTCTCCCACAATCTTGACACCGTCATCATCACAACATGCAACTACTTATGGCTGTTGAGAAAATTATTAAAGTAGAAACCCACCATGGATGAATATGGCCTAGCTCTACTCTTCTTTAATGTCAATGCTAGAATTGACTACATTTCAATGGCATGGCTCCACGTCTAAGCATTGTTTCTCCCCTCATACCATCTCATTCCATTGGAAGACATGGTCAATAGTAGTTTCACCTACTCCACACGTGCATTATTCCCAAAAAAAACTATAACAAAATAGGAGCCATTGAAGGAGGATCTTTTGAACAAGGATTGCCTATCCAAAACATTGCAACCTCTCCTCAAAAAGTGAAAAATCACAGCTTATTTATTAAGAAAGAGGAAAAAAAACAAGGAAAATATATTGCCAATTAAATAGGAGTAAAACTTCCAACTATGTTAGGTGAACATACATTTGTTATAGCTAGAGGTCCTCAAGTTTAGGAACATTTAGTGGTTTGACCTACTTGCTCTATCTCTAACCCTTAAGCCCACTCGATAGACCTTTAACAATAAATTTCATCACACAAACCACATTATCACCAACATTTGAGTCCTCTAGTATGAAACACACATCAAAAGCTCTTGCCTTTGGTGTGAGACCCATATCTTAATTGCATTTGCATGAGCACGTCACCATTACACTACTAGCTAGACATACCCCTAGGGAATACTACACTTTCTATGTAGGTTAACCAAAGTTGGACCTAAACCACCCCTCAACATTGATGGCTATCTATCCCTTATTAGCAGGGCAACAATCCCTTGTACTCCCCTCACATCCTACAAGTTTCATGCACCCCCTTGAATTGGACCTCATGAAGACCCTTGAGCCAAACCAAAGGAGTATGCCAAAGAGGACTATCATTCAACTAGCAAAGGGGGTAAATTTGAACTCTCATAAGGAAAAATAAAGAGCTAAAGTGGAAGGCCATCAATATTTTTTGGTTTGATCAAAAGCTAATAGAGCTTAATGCAGTAATCTAGGCATTGTGCATCACTCAGGTACTTGTGTAATATTTTCAACTTTTCACCTATGAGTAAAGACATATTATTGTAATTATTTAGTGTGAAACTCACTATTTTGTGAACTATAGTATCACCAATGGTTACATTTAGAAGACTACAATGAATATAAAGGTTGTGGCAATCTCTATTCATTTTTACATAAAGCATTTCCACATAAACCCAAGTGTACGCAAAGTGAAGAAGAGATCATGAGATTTTCAAAAAAAGGATGAGGGTGCCCAACTTGAATAGGAACCCAAAATAAAACCCCAATGTATATAATGTGTAAATTTGAATAGAGAGATAAATCTTATGTGTCCAACTTTGAGATCTTCCACTCTTCTTGCTTCTTATGTATTTTTTTGTGTATTGTTGCTTGAAAGTAAGGGGGAGAGAAAGATATAGAGAGAGAGTTTGAATAGGGGACTAGAAAGTGAAGCTCATCTTCTCTTCTTTCTTTCCTTCTCCTCTTCCATTTTACCTTCCATAACTTGGAGGGTGAGAAGTAGAGTGAGGCTGAGAGTGAGTGAGAGTGTGTGTAAGAGAGTGAGGGATGGATTAAAGAAGCTCTTATCCATATCTTTATTATGATTATTATTCTCCTCTCCTCATTGGATCCATCGTGGATTCTTGCATATGGAGTCGTTCTGTCCAAGGACTAATAGTAGATAAACCATCACTTGTCAGTCCACTCATAGACATACTAGTTGAAGGATAATGTTTAGCATGAGTAGGGTTGACTCATCCATCAAAGACCACAACATTCGGATTACTATACCATGAGGCCAACTCATAAAAAACTACATCCTTGCTTATCAAGGTTTTCCGAGTGGATGGATCATAGCATTTGTAAGCCTTTCTCTCCTGTGCATAGCCAAGAAAAACACTTTTGACAGCTTTCAGGTCTAACTTCTTTCTCTTTTCATCGATCGTATGTACATAGGCAATGCAACCAAATACTTTTAGGTGACTAATGTTAGGCTTGTGCCCATACAGTTTCTCATACGGAGTCAAATCATGAATCCCAGCTGTAGGTGTTCGGTTTAGCACATAAACTATAGTAACCACTGCTTCAGCCCAATAAACATTAAATTCTTTTCATTAAGCATTGCCTTGGTAGCTTCCATAAGCACCCGACTTTTTCTCTCAGCCACACCGTTTTGCTGAGGTGTGCAACTGCATGTGAGCTGCCTTTTTATGCCATATTTAGCAAGGTACCTGTGAAACTCTCTGGATACATATTCTCCACCTCCATTAGATCTCAAATATGAGATATAACAGCCCAATTCATTTTCATCATGCTTCTTAAAGTCCTTAAAGACATGAAGCACCTCATCCTTGTGCTTCAAAATATGTAGCCATAATACGTGACATCGCCCCACTATTGTCTTGCAATCTCACGCACTTGGCATCGCCCTTGACTATATCAATGAGAAGAGACATGGCAAGAGAATTCTAAGCTAATCAACCAACATTTAATCATGGCATTGGCCTTGATTACATCAACCACCAATAGAGACATGGCAAGAACATTCTAAGCTAATCAACTAGCATAAAATGCATATTTTGGAAATAGACTTTTAGTTTTGATGAGATGCAAGGTATAATAGAGAATTTAGATGGGGAAGGGTGTTACCTTAGCAATTCAGTGACTCACTGATCGCTCAATTTAAAAATTTTGGTTTACTTTCAAAATCATAGCCAACAAGATGGTTACGGTTAGGATTATGATGCTTATCTATACTAAGAGAGGGATTAATTGAACTACATACATGAATGCATTCATAAATGATTGAGTGGATGAAGACGTAGGTCAATTCATTCCCTTAACTCAATCAATGCCAAGAGAGGGATGATTCTCTAATCTCTCTCAAACAAGAGGATGGAGCTCAAAAAATGGATAAAGAGAGAGGTCAAGAACTATGAGACATAACAGAACATATCAGAACATCATCAGAACTTCACATCTCTACTAATAAACATCATGAGCTTAATAAAACCATTCCAACCTATCAAAAACACTCTTAAACCACTTCCAGACCAATCAATCATCTCATAAAATCAACCATTAAGCTCTCAAAAACAATAAAAATTAGCCAAAAAATAGGACATTTCAACACTCAACAAGCTCTCCAAAAGGTAATAGTTATAATAATTATTATATGTTTTGATCTTAGTAAAGAGATATGAAAATGTGCATCCTTGAATCTAATTCTCCATATAGAGGTTTGACCCATCATTACATCAAACAATTCACAAGAGGTATTTGAATCAATTAAAGAAATGGAGCTTAAAGTGACCATAGTACTAGGAAGCGGTCTATAACACAATAACATCTCAACTATCAATGTAGAATAGGATCTTATGAATATAGACTCAACATAATAATTTAAATATCTCATCTTAAGAATAATGTAAGTAAAAATATATGGAAAACATATCTATATCATACCATTTGCACTTTTGAGAAGATTTAAGAAAACACTTAATTTAATCATCTTTTCTTGATAATACTACTAATCGGTATAAAAAGTATTAATTTTGATATCAATGACTTGATTTGATTTAAAAATGGCACTTGAATGAGCGTCAAAATTCCTAAATTGATATTTTAAGTTAGTTGATGTAAATCATGCTTTTTACTTAGAAAATTGGCTATATTGACATTTTCTTTGTCTAAACCCATTAATATAATAAAATACTCTAGTATGATAGTAAAGGAGGCTGCACACAAGGGGGAACGAGAATTGTGCCCTTCTTTTGAACTATCCTAAACTAGAAATAGCTACAATTACTACAACTCTCTTGTTCGTATACTCAAATTGTGAGACTTGGGGTGTTGTGAGAGAATCGAGGGAAGGTAGATCCCAAGGCATGCATACTTTAAGTGCACTTTAGAAGAGCTTGAATAAGGTCATAATGGGAGGAAATTTACATTTATTCTTATATTCAATGTTTTAAACTATAACTTAATTAATAAAAACTTGTAATGAGAGGAATATATGGACATTACGAGAAAAACACCAATCACGTAGATGGTATTTAAGGTGTAAGGGCTAGGTTAGTTATCATGCACATTAATCACGAAACTCTCTCTTCACCTTCACAGCTTCCATGGCTTGCTTCCTCTTCTTTCTCCCTTCCTCTCTTCCTTTCTCTCTCCTCTTTTAGTATTTTTCTTTTCCCCTCACTCTCTTTCTCTATCTTTTGCACTCCCTCTTCTCTCCCTTTAGGTCATCTTAGGTTCACATCATTACACTTGGTATCAGAGCACCGGCCTTTGATCCTTCTTCTCTTTCTTCTTCCTTTAGATTTAGTTTCTTTTTAGTCTAAAGAACCTTAGTTACTCATGTACATAGGTACGCAAGGAGTGCCCCACCCAAGCAAGCTGGAAACTTTCTTGAAGACCATGTTAGTCTTTCTTAGTGTTTTAAATGGAGCTTTGACCAAATTTGGAGGCAAGTAGACCAAGATAGCAGCTCCTTTTTACTATACTTCTCAATTTTAGAAGTGTTTTACCCAAGGAGGATACCCAAGACATGGAAAATGACTTAACTATGACTATTTTTTCCCAAAGGTGAGTTTCCCTCTTCTTCCTCATAGTTTCTTGAGGTGGCCATGGAACCTCCAGCGCCTAGGAACTCCACGGATCTTTCTTTTCTCTCTCCCCAAGCTTGAATGCCATCTCCCACTACTTTCCTCACACCTTGGGCAGTTTGTGGAGTACCCATGAGCTTCATCTCATGCAATTGGAGCCTCTAGAGATAGCCCCACAATTTTCAATGCATTTTGTGCTGAGTTATCTAGTCCTTCTCCTCCTGCTCCAACACTTAGCATTGACCTCTAGCTCCATTCCCCAAATTTTAGCACTTATCAGAGCAAGATTCAACCCTGTTGGTTGATATCTCTAATCTTGGCACTATCCTGAAACCCTAGAGTTGAAAACATCAATGGCGGCCATGGCACCTTTCTTGCAGCTCAAGCTCTCTTGAAGAATCTTCAATTTCTTGCCCCGAGAGCCATTGGCAATAGCTCAAGGCTCTTCCCCTTGAAGATTTCATGGGATTGAAGACCTTCTTCGATCCACGGGCTGAGTTGGAGAAGCATGGGTTCTTGATTTGGGCAACCTACCACCACTTCTTCAAGCATATTAGCTTCTGTTGAGCTTCTGTTTTGTTCTGTTTTCTCTCTGTATGGAAGGATGGAGTATTTATTGATAAGGGTTTGAGATTTTTTAAAATCTTATTGAGTGATTTCTAATGGTTTGGAATGGTTTTGGTATGAGTTATGTGGTTCTGATGCTTTCTGTTGACCTTCTGTAACTCTCTGATGAGCTTCTGATGAGCTTCTGATGAGTTTCTGTAGACCTTCTGTATGCTTCTGTATGTGTTCTGATGGATGAGAGTGTAGCTTGGGAAATTTTTCTAGCCTTGGAAAGAGGTGAATACAAGTGCAAAAGAGCTAAAAGAAGTCAAAGAAGTAGCTGCTGAAGACTCAAGTAAAGACTGGAGTGAAGTGACAGTGGTGAGCTATGAAAAGACACTATAGTGGCTCTGGTGCCTCTTCATATCAGACATACCTCTTGGGAGGTGCATCCACGACCTAAGAAGCATTATTTAGGGTTATTATTGAGTGATTATAGTGAGGATATGATGTACTATTGATGGAGAGAGAGAGAGAGAGAGAGTCAGAGATAGACAAATCTATGAAAATAGTGGGATTGTATATGAGAGATTGAGAGAGAAGACTATGAAGACATTGAAGATGAATACTATGTGATGTATTTCCATTCAAAGATGGTGTATTCCTTTGCTTTCTTTGTTCTATTGATGGATTTTATGAAGATGTTGAAGAATATGGTTGATTCTATCAAATCTGTGGAAGATCTACATGATGCTGCATGAAGATTTGTTGTGCTTGGTGTTCTTTTCTTCATTGTGATCATATAAAACCCTAATAAAAAAACTTGTTGATGTTACAAGATAGATTTTCTTGCAAGATAATTCCCTTTTCCTTGGTGTTCCTCTTGGGGCTCCATGTTTTTGGTGCGCAGCCGGGGAAACTTGCCATCAACAAGCACCAGAAGAGGCTGAAAATGAAGGAAATGGCATTGCCAAGAAGAGAAGAATTCAATGGATGTTTGTAAAGTTCCTTCTTCCACTGAAGAGTTGGAATTTCTCATAATCAAAGCCACTTTCCACAAGAAGTTCATCCCACAATGGCGGAAACACATCACCATCATGATGCATGCTCTATGTGGTGGACAATTTCCTCTTCCTGTTGAAGCAGCAGAAACTTGCATCTTGGTGGCAAACTGTTTGGGAACAAACTGAGGAGCAGAAACAGAGAGAATGACCATCCATGGAAGATTTTGCATTCATTGAGAAGTTTCCAGACATCATCAAGTGGGAGATTGTGAAGAAGCTTCAGGAGTCTTGGTCTGTAGAGGTTCACGAAGACAAGAAGAAAAAAAGCTGGAATTTGTTCGTGGATGCTCAACAGCAAGCTACATGGGATGCTTGGTGCACTGATAATCTTCTGTTTGTTCAATTAGAAACCCACTGGAAGTTGGTAGAAAGAGTGTTATTTATAACATACACTGTTGAAACCATCAGAAGTTGGCATTACTATGATAATGGCACCACCACAATGCTTAGACGTATGCATTTTGACACCTTCAAAACCGAATACCTTCCTCTATGCAGTGGCATGAAAGCAGAATTCAGAGACATTGAAAAGGAAGAAGTAGAAGAAATGTTGGCAAGAGAGTCCTCCAGAGACTAAAGCCTTCTGTTATCCCTCTGTGGAGCACTAACAACATAGTGGAGCCAACCCCCTGATGAATGACGCAATAAAGAGGCAAGCGTTAGAACGAGTCTAGAGGTATGTAAGAAGAGATAAAGCAAAAATCAAAGCTGAGAACGAGCTTGCAGGAGAAGACGCCTTTGACGCCCTTGTGGAACTCTTTACAAAAGTCCCAATGGCACATCAAGCCCTTCCTCCTCCTGCTGGAGGTCCACTTCCAAGCCAGATCCGCCCTGGAAATATTGATGACAGGCCAGCGAATGTAGTCCCATTGCCAGTTTTTAAGGGAGAGTACAATGAAGACCCCGATCTTCATGTAGCAGCGTTTATGGTAGCATGTGTGGCTAACAATGCCAGAACCCCTGAACATTGGCTAGCAATATTCCCCGCCACTTTCAAGGGCGCGACGTTTCAATGGTATGAGAGACAAGCAGCAGGAACTTTTGGCACATGGGACGACCTGAAGTTGGCTTTCCTCACTAAATTCAGGCGTGAAGGTTTTGAAGAGCGGATGCGAGAGGAATTTATGAATTTAAGTCAGTCCTCTGGAGAAAGAGTAGAAGCTTATGTCTCACAAATGGAATCCATCCTGAAGAGATGGACTAACCATAATCTAGATGATGGCATTCAGAAGGGGGTGTTTCTCAGAGGATTACAACTAGAAGTCTGTAAGTTTGTGGAGCTGCAAAGACCAGCCACACTACAAGCTGCAACAGAAGGTGCAAGACTGTACGATGAAGTGGAAGCTAGATTGGCGATGAATCCAGGAAGAGGAGTCCTACCTCCTCTGATGCCAGGAATGATGTACCCACCAAATGCAGTCCCAGGGACAGTCCCCTACCCCTACCAACAGATGCCCCCAGTATCACAGTACAGTGCACCATCCAAAGTGGCCACAATCAATGCCTCAAATGATGGTTCAACCACAACAACAATGGTCCCAACCAATTTCCCCAATGCCAAATCAGCAGCAACAGTGGAACCCCACCAACTGGAGCCAACAGCCAACAGTTCAAACAGGAGCTCTGAATCAGAATCAGAACAGAGACCCCACTGCATCAGCCCAACCTGTTTATGCAGTGATTACAGAGACTCCTCAAAACCCTACTGCCAGTGCCTCAGGAGGAGAAAGCTTGAAGGATTATTTATCCAACTTAGTTGCAAATATCAAAAAGGAGTTGATGGATGTGATTACAGAGCAGCTACAGACGCTGAAAGTGAATACCGCTAGCATATCCAATATGGCAGGAGCAGGAAGAGATGTGATGCAGTCAAATACTTGGTGTGGTAAGTGTCATCAAGCAGGCCATTTAGCCATTTAATGTACACGAAAACCAACCATTCCTGGAGCCTTCTGTTCCTACTATTTGCGGAAGAACCATACAGAGGATATTTGCTCTCTGAAGGAGATGCCTGATAGGAGAAGGAAGGAAGAGGACGCAAGATTCAACTTGCTGGAATCCAAAATGACAACACAGGATATTGGACCCAAGCCTAGAGAGTTTGGTCCTAATTTCGGACCCAGAAGATTTCCCTCCCAAAGTTACAGAGGAAGACAACCTGGCGGTGGTCAGAGATCAGAAGTGGAGTGTTACAGATGCGGAGAAAAGGGACACATTTCACCAAATTGTCCAAATCCCAGAAGGTCAGTGGATTACAAGCCCTTATGCAGTCGATGCAAAGGAGAAGGCCACACTGCAAAAGACTGTCCAAGCCCAGCCCCAGTGAAAAACAATGCTACTAATAATTCGGCCAAGGCCCAAGAGCCTACCTCCAATTTAATGGAATTGGAAGTTGCTGCCATCACGCGTGCAAAGAAGAAGGAACCACCTATCCAGAAAGAAAATAATCCTCTTGCCAGAACATTAAAGTTCAATCTTCCAACAGAAGAATAGAACAAAACAGAGCCTGACAATGCCGTACAGAGCACTACAGTGCCACAAAGAGTCACAGAGACAATTCCAGAGATAGGACCAGCGGTCCAGGAGATAGAAGAGGAGGAGGTGCCACAAGTGGCAGAAGAAGTCCCCATGATGCCCCTATTGGAAGAAAAAAGGAAAATGAAAATGCGTGTTGCCCCATTCCCTAACCGATTAGAGAAGCCAGTGGATCCTATTAAGGAATACGATCTGGTCAGAGATCTAGATACCTTTAAACCAAACCTCACATTCCGATAATTATTGATGTTGTCTCCCAGTTGCCGAAAAAGGTTCAAAAGTATACTGACAAGAAAACGTGGCTTAAGGATTGCTCCCTCAACAGCAACAAAGTCCAGAGCCTGTAAAAGAAGTGGATGTGGCTAACGCCTTCCTAGATCCGGGTACCCCAGAGACTGGTGTGTGGATAGAAGGCTGCTTTATTGCAAATGCACTGATTGATGGTGGTTCATCAGTGAACATTATGATGGATGTGACAATGAAGGATCTAGGCCTACAAGGTGTGGAACCAACCCAATGGCTCATCAGACTGGCGGATCATAGTAGAATCAAGCCTTTGGGCATTCTCCCATATGTGAAGACTACAGTGGCTGGAAAAGATTATTGGCTAACCTATCTGGTGGTGAAGCCAAACTCTTATGGTACATCCTACCCTCTGTTACTAGGCAGATCATGGCTTTTTGAAGCCAGAGCAAGGACGGATTGGTTCAAAGGAACCTTGACCTTGACCTGAGGACCCAACAAAGTGGTCTGAAGCTATATGGTGCTCAAAAAGGACATGGATCCACCTCCTTGGAATTATCTTCTGACTTCCCTAATGAGGCTATAGATGGAACATCAACAGACGAAGATGCTGCCAAATAGATCCTTCCCAGGAAAACAGTGGCACGTTCCTTAACAATGGTAAGCCAACTCCCTCAAGATGCAAAGTTCTTGTCAATGGGTGAATACTTTCTGCCTGAACAAGGAACGATTTCCGAAATCACTTCTAACAATGAGATAGAAGCATGGATCTACTGCTCTCCCTGTTACATGGCCATATTAGAGCCAGAGACAGAGGCAGAAGATGAAACAGAGAACCTGTTCTTCTCTTATAGAGCTCCTACAGAGACAGAGACAGAGACAGAGATAGAGACAGAGACAGAGACAGAGAACGAAGAGGATGGAGATGATATTGAAGAAGAAGGTTATGAAAGTGAGATGGAAGATTCTATCCCACCTGAAGAGGATACATATGAAGAAGAAGTTCCAGAAGTATCAGAAGCACACAAGCTCATGCTGTGGGACAGAATGGCGATGGTACCATTTGGTCTGGTAAATGGATTTGCTCATATGAAAAATCTTTATAAGAAATGGTTAAAGAAGACCAAGCCGTCTTTCAGCCGTGGCTCTTGCCATCCTCAACCATCCTTGCCAAAGAAAGATGATGATGATGCACCGTGCCAACAAGCACCGATCTCACAATTCCAACAGGCATTAGAGGGTCCCTATTATGTGACATTCCTGGACTCGTCATCGAAAGATGAATCTTCAAGCCAAGAGGTAACTAATCTTGAAACCAAACCCGAAACGGCTCTAATCCCATTTCAACATCTCAAGGAGCAACCTAAGTCTCCACCAAAAGAAGAAGTTGGTTCTAGTGGGACATCGGAAGAGGACACCACCCCCTTGAAGGAGTCAGATATGTACCCAGAAGCAGTCTGTGGGACCTTCATCCGTGAAGTAGAAGGTGAAAGGCAGTTAACTTTTGTGGATGCAGATGGCACTGAACGCTATTTGAAGGTGGGTAGCAGCCTACCAGAAGAGGAGTTGTCAACCCTGTACAACTTGTTGAAAGAAAATTTGGACGTGTTTGCGTGGTCCTACAAAGACCTAAAGGGGATTGATCCCACAATATGTCAGTATCATATTGACTTGGAGCCTGATGCCAAGCTAGTATGGCAACGACAGAGGCGAATGAACCCGAATTATTCCACATTGGTGAAAGCAGAGCTATTGAAGCTTCTGGAAGTCGAGTTCATCTATCCAATGGCAAATAGTGAATGGGTCTCACCCATCGTGGTTGTACCCAAGAAGAATGGCAAGCTTCGTATATGTGTGGATTTCCGCAAGTTGAATTCCAAGACGAAGAAGGATCACTTTCCTATCCCTTTCACAAACCAACTGTTGGACATAGTGGCAACACATCAGCTTTATTCCCTTCTGGATGGATTCAGCAGATATAACCAAGTGCAGATAGCAGAAGAAGACCAATCCAAAACAACCTTCACCACAGAATGGGGGATCTACGCTTACCGAGTGATGCCGTTTGGACTCTGCAATGCCCCTGCTACCTTCCAGCGAGTCATGATGGCCGCATTCCAAAATCATCTGTACAACTTTATTACGGTATATTTGGATGACTTCTGTGTCTATAGTTTGATCCGTGAACACTGGGGACATTTGGAACAATGCTTTGACCGATGCCGGGAGTATGGGATTTCCCTCAACCCCGACAAATGCATCTTTGGGGTCTCTTCTGGAGTTTTGTTGGGCCACATTGTCTCTGCACAAGGGATATCAACAGACCCTGCAAAGATCGAAAAGATTGCAACTTTGACAGCACCCACCAGCCTCAAATAGTTGAGGGGATTCCTAGGCCATGTGGGTTACTACAGAAGGTTCATAGCCCATTTTGCAACAAAGGCAACCTCCTTGCACAAGCTTCTCAGGAAAGATGCAGAGTTTATTTGGATGGAAGAATGTGACAAAGCCTTCAACACTCTAAAGTAGTGTCTTATTGAGGCACCCATTCTGCAACCTCTTGACTGGACGAAGGAGTTTCATGTACACACTGATGCATCAGTTGAAGGACTAGGTGTTGTCCTATGCTAGAAGGGCCCCTAGAAATTAGATCAACCGATCTATTACGCAAGTCGAAAAGTCACTGATAGGGAACGGAACTACACAGTGTGACTGAAGAGGTTAATAAAAAGAATGTCAATGCTTCCCGCATCTCTCATGCTTTGACAGCTAGATGCAATACTGGTAAGAGTGATAATGACTACCGTGGGAGAGATTCTCAACAACCTTACTCTCAATCTCATTGGACAGACTCCTAGTAAGTCCCATGGCCATTAGTCCTCTTTGACTTGTCATTATTGTGGGAAAGCAAGGTATATTCAGTCACAATGCCATAAGATGCGGGAGGATAAGTGCAAAGAAAACGGCAAGGGTAAAGTACATGACAAAAATGATGATTGCAACCTTGTCCCTAACAAGTCTAGTGTTAAGATTGAAGAGATTAACATTGTGCAATCTGATTTTGATGATGATTTTATACTTGAAACTTCTTACTTCACAGCTGACTGAGGCTTTATTAGGATATACTTAATATTGGCTGATAGATTCAAGGGCTTCCTTTCATGTGACCCCTCATAGAGAGTGGCTTCACTTCTATCACAGTTTGATTGGATCTTTCCATTTGGGTAATGACCTGGCACTTGAGATAGTTTGTATTGCTATAGTTTGGTTTAAGTTGCATATTTATTCTTCATGATGCATGTCGTGTACCAGCTCTCACGAAGGGCCTTATCTCTACTGGCACTTTGGATAATGCAGGTTATGTAGTTTCTTTTGGTGATTCCTCATAGAAGATTACCCATGGGAATCTTGTCATTGTACATGGTGCAAAGCCCAATACTCTCTACCCCTTGCTTGCATTTGGGTCAGTTGACCATCTTTTGAAAATAGATGTAGTTCCACATGTATCTCTTATCAAGAATCATGTGGTGGGAGACTTGCTTGAGCTACTACGCCAAACACACACTATATACACAAGAGGAAGCTCACTCAAGAACACAAGAAGAGAGATGGAGGCCAAAACGTTTTCTTGCTGATTTTTTCTTCTTCTTCCACACACTATACAATGTACACAAAATATAGATAAGATACAACATTTAGGAAAGTGGCCTTCTAAGTCATCGATTGGTGCTATATCTTTTCTAGATGTAGGTAGGTGTTAAAAACTAAATATAATAAGTGATAATTCAGTGGTCACGTGAGTATCATAATGACCACCAACGTACTAAGTGTAGACATGCGGACTCATCTAGCCAGACGGTCCATCATCAATGTCCGCACATGTTGAGCTTGCCATCTCAATACTCCTCCTTAAGCTCAACTCTATCTCTGCAACTCCAAGTAAGCTTCAGAACTTTCAAAGCTTTTATGCACCCAATGCCTTTGTGAGAATGTTAACTATCTGATCCTGTGTACTGACATATACCAAGTCAATTTCTCCTGCAAGTACCTTCTCTCTCACAAAGCGGTAGTGCATCTCAATGTGTTTTTTCCTAGCATGGAACACGGGATTCCTAGTTGGTTGTATGTTGCTCATGTTGTCACAATGAATGAAAATTGGACCATCTCCTTGCACATCCAAATCACCTAATAACTTTTGTAGCCATACCACCTCACATGCTGCCATAGCAGCACCTTTATACTCAGCCTCTGTACTCGATAAAGCAACTGTAGGTTGTTTTTTGCTGCTCTATGTAACTGCTGCACTACTAAGGGGAAACATGAATCCACTAGTAGATCTTCTGTGTGAGATGCTACCAGCCCAATCTACATCAATGTATCCAAAGATATGTACATCCTCCTTACCTGCCTCATAAAAAAGTCCATAATGTAAAGTGGACTTCACATATCTCAATATATGTCTAGCTGCATCCAAATGAGGCTTTCTAGGCATCTGCATAAACTAACTGACAAGGCCAATAGCATAGCTCAAATCTAGCCTTATGATAGTCATGTAAATCAAACTCCCTACTATCCTCTTGAACATAGTAGGGTCTTCTATCTCATCCCCAACATCGGCACTCAACTTCACATTTTGCTCCAATGGTACTGAAAGAGGCTTACATGATGTCATATCATACTTGGATAACATATCCAAGTCATAATGCCTTTGGGATAGCCATATACCATCATCACATCTGATCACCTCAGTACCAAGAAAGTATCTTAGCTCACCCAAATCTTTCATCTCAAACTTTTTCTTCAAGAAGTCCTTAACTTTAGTAATCCCATTGTCATTGTCACCTGTAATAATCAAGTCATCCACATAGATGACTATGATGACCAAACATGCTTCTCCCTTTCTCACATAAAGTGAGTGATCAGCATCAGAAATACAAAATCCAATATTGACATGATACTCTTCAATCTTGTTAGACCATGCTCTAGGTGCTTGCTTTAGTCCATAGAGCGCCTTCTTTAACTTGCACACATATGTGGGATGCTCTAAATCCTCATAACCTATTGGTTGCTCCATATACACTTCTTCTTGCAATTCACCATGCAAGAAGGCATTCTTAACATCCATTTGCTGCAAACTCCAACCTTTGGCTACTGCCAAGGCAATCACACATCTAATAGTTTCCATCCTAGCAACTAGACTGAATGTCTCTTCATAATCTATGCCATATGTTTGATCATAGCCTTTTGCAACCAGCCTAGCCTTACACCGGTTAACAGAACCATCTACATTATGCTTGACTTTGTAAACCCACTTACATCCAATATCTTTCTTACCCTTAGGTAAGGGTACCAAATCCCAAGTCTTTTTGGCTTCTAATGTAGCCATCACCTCATCCATTGCTACATCCCAATGAGCATGACCAACAGCATCCTCAAAACAAGTGGCCTCAACATCCTCAACTAGTTTCACCATATAAGCATAATGGTGAGTTACATAACCTTCAAAACCAAATCTTTTAACAAGGTATCTGACCCTGCTAGATTTGCATACACTGAATCACTCAATGGAGCCTTTAAATTACTATGAACTCTCTGTACACCTGGTGTCCTGACTGAAGGAATATCAAGCTCATCATCCAAACTCTCTGAACCACTAGAATCTCCATCAAATCCCAAATGACTAGTAGATGCATCATTACTATCTAGCACTTTCTTCTTTCCTTTGTCCTTCCCTACAACACTTATAGATCCACCTGAAGATGTGGGGCTACTCCTTAGTCTCCCAGACCTAGGGCTCACGGTAGGTATAGTACCAGATGATGTTCTGGTGCACTAAAACTCCGTGATTCTTGTTTTTCTTTCTGCACATAGCTGTCATGATCATTATCATCATCTAATACATCACCATCAGCTGCATACCAGCTGTCCATCTCATCAAAGATAACATCCCTACTCACTCTAAACTCACCTGTGTGACAAGGTTATAACATCGATACCTTTCTACCCTAAAGAGTACACAATAAAAATACATTTTTCAGCCTTTGGATCAAGCTTCTTCCGTAGCTCATCTAGCACATGCACATATGCAACACATCCAAATACCTTCAAGTGTGATACATCAGGCTTCTTGCCAATAAAGCATTCTTCAGGAGTCATTCCATGAACTGCAGATGTGGGAGTTCTGTTCATAATGTAGACAGTAGTATGGACAGCTTCAGACCAAAAATGTTTTGGCATATTATTTTTAGCCATTAATGCCCGTACAACTTCTGCAATATGCCTATTTTTTCTTTCTACAATCCCATTTTGCTATGGGGTATACCTGCAAGTAAATTGCCTCTTTATCCCATGAGTCCTCAAGAAGCCACTAAACTCATTAGAGAGGAACTCTCCCCCTCCATCTGATCTCAAGCACTTCACTTTTAAGCATGTTTATGTTTCAATAGCCGCCTTAAAATATTTGAAGTACTCAAGCACATCACTCTTTTCCTTCATGAAGTATACCCATAACTTCCTTGAACAGTCATCAATAAATGTGATAAAGTATTTTTTGCCACTAAGAGATACATTCTGTGTAGGCCCCCAAACATCTGTATGCACTACATCAAGTATTTTTATACTCACTTCTCTATCATGCGAGAAGGGTTGTCTTGCCTACTTACCAAACTGGCATGCTTCACAGACTTTATGCAATTCTGCAACTCTAAAAGAAGGCAACCCTGTAACCAATCCTTTGGACTACATTAATTTTAGCATTTGCATATTTTCATGTCCAATACATTTATGCCATATTTCAATATCTACAACTACTCCTTTTCCTTTAGCATACATAGGAGCATCCATTGTAGGAATTCCAATATCTAAAGTGAACGTGGCCAACTCTACTTCCTTTTGCGACCAACCTGCACTTATCATTAAAGTCTTCTACAAAAAAACCTTTTGCATTTAATCGGACCTGCAACCCCTGCTCTACCATTTGGCCAACAAACACTAGATTCTTTGTGATTGATGGCATATGTAATACATCTGCCAGACTCTTCGTCTGGCCATCATGCAAGGACAAGGGAACCTTTCCAATGTGCAAAATTGGGTGGTATGAATCATCACCTATCTGCACATAACCTGGATTTTGTAAGTCTTGCATCTCTCCAAACCATTCAATATGACTAGTCATATGATTAGATGCACCTGAATTGACATACCATACATCATCATGTGTCCCCTTTCCTGTAACTACATTCATCATATGTTGCATAACAAACAGACGCTTGTTTTTGTCTTCATTCTATTGTGAAGACGATGCATAGTTTCGTTGCTGCAATTTAACACTGCAAATATTATCCTTCTTAGCATAACAATTGGCTGCAATATGATGTGTTTTGCCACAATAATGGCAAATAATAGTATAATTTCCAGAACCTCTATTCTACCATCCACCTTTTCCTCTAGAGCTCCCCGTGCCTCTAAAGTTTCCTCGGCCTCCTGAAACCTATATTTTACCAAATTGTTGATTGAACTTGTTTTGCTAGTTATCGCCAACACATCCCATACCACGGCCTCTTGAAGAGGATCTACCACGTCCCCTTCTTGAACTTGAGTAAAATGCTTGGACCGGTTTACCATTTCTTTCAGACGAATCACCCTGCATATTGATCTCTTTTGTAATCATGAGAGATCAGCTCATCAAAATCTAGAAATGGCTTATGTACATATACTGAAGTAATAAATTATTTCCATGCCTTCTCATTGTTAAGGCCACTCAAAGTGGATGAAACCAAATCATCATCATTAGGCATTGCATCAATCGCTGCTAAAGCATCTGCAATGCTCCTCACCTTCAACACATACTCATTGACAAACATTTTTCCTTTCTTCAAGGCATTCAACTCTTTCTTGAGTTGAATCTTTCGTGCCTTTGTATTTACTGAAAATATGTTCTCAAAAATTTTCCAAGCTGCATGTGAATTTTCTACATTCCTGATATGTCCCAACATTGTATTATTAATGACTACAGATAACTAGTACATCACATTTTTGTCTTTCGCATTCCATTATTTCTATGCTTTTAATTCATAAGCAGTCAGAGGGATACCCAGCTCTGGCTCATTTTCTTCACCTGAAACAAAATCATAAAGGCCCTTTCCAATGAGGAAGTTCGTGTAAAAAAATTACATGACGTAGCGAACAGAATCTAAGAAAGAGATAGAGAGTACACAACAGATAAGAGGAGAATAACAAACTTTCTTTATCTTCAAACAACTGATACAACTGTCCACCCGTGCACTTCCACTGTGAAGCTTAGATGGTGATCTAGACAGAAGATAGGTGAAGAGCTTAAGGCTAGTTGGAACAACTCTGACTGGGTGAAAGATAGATAATAGATGGTTGTGAAGGGGTTTAGCTTTTATAGCTTGTGAAGGGGGTCATGACGGATGACCTTTCATATGCACCTGTGTCTGTTGACCTTCCATATGCCCATGTGTTTGTTGACCTTCCATATGCACATGTGTCTGTTGATCTTCCATGTGCCCATGTGTCTGTTGACCTTCCATATGCCCATGTGTTTGTTGACCTTCCATGTGCACCTCCACTGGTTGGCCAGAGAATATTCCCTTTACCATTGGCTAGGGCCCCTAATAACTCTCTTACCCCGCAACTCGATGCAATGTGCCTCGAGTTGCTACCAGCTTAACTACTCTATGTAACCCAAAGATTAGACCCTCAACGGTCACCTTTTTGCCATCTGATCACATAGACCTCATCTGACATACAATTCAAGACTCAACCAAGGCTCACATATGGCTTTTCCTCATAATGGGGGCCTTACAACTTTGAGCACCATGGATCATTGGTGGCACCTTATGAGGATGGGACATTGAGCATATCTAATAGTTCATCACACGAAACTTCCAAGATGGGTAATTATTCTTGTCAAGCTTCTCAATAATGGGATTTTCACTATTCTCTACCATTATCACAAACAAAGATACAACATAGCAAGTTAGTCTTTTGCAATCTTTCACAACACATGCACAACAATACACCAAGCAACCTTTTTCACTGATTGCTCAATAGTACATGTAATTTGCAACCTGTTTGCAGATAAACCTTATGTTTTCTTTTTGCAAACACCTCAAAAATTATAGATTCAAAATCCGTAACTTGTACACCCACTTTTAATCAATACAGCTGAAATCATAGTGTATCCTGAAACTGCTATCTGCAACCTTGCGGCTCTAAAACGAAGCCTGAAACGGCCTTAGATACCCAAAAAAACTCTAGGGAAAGCCTTGAAGGTCTTATCTATAGAATATACAGTGCTCTGCTCGCACACCAAACCTCACAGCAATCTGAGATTTTCACTCTACCCTACTTCTGGTGCCTCCACAGGCACTATCCAAGAGAGAAAGTGGAAGAATGGGAGAGCTTCTTACCCGTTGCTTGCTTGCTCAAACCTTGATTCCTCTCCTTCACTTCAGCCTTCAAAATTAGCCTCTCTCAGTGGCGGCTCTAATACCATGTCGAGAATCGCATGGTGGGAGACTTGCTTGAGCTGCTGCGCCAAACACACACTGTATACACAAGAGGAACCTCACTCAAGAACACAAGAAAAGATATGGAGGCCAAAACGTTTTCTTGCTGATTTTTTTTTCTTCTTCCACAGAGTATACAATGTACACAAAGTATAGATAAGATACAACATAAAGGAAAGTGACCTTCTAAGTCAAACAATGTATAATCAACTACACTAATCGATTGGCACTATATCTTTGCTAGTTGTAGGGTAGGTGTAATAAACTAAATATAATAAGTGATAATTCAGTGGCCATGTGAGAATCATAATGACTACTAATGTGCTAAGTATAGATGTGCGGACTCATCTAGCCAGGTGGTCCATCATCAATGTCCGCACATGTTGAGCTTGCTATCTCAACATCTCTTTGGCATCTTCGCCTTGGGTACATGTCCTTGAAAGGAATGAAAATAATTACTCATTTGCAATATCTTCTACCCCTTGACTATAGGTGTTTTGGGTCTAATGATAATTGTTTATATGGCAAGTAGACATGTAGTACAAATAAAAAGTTTGGTATGATATGCATTAGTGAGCCATTGCCTCTCGTTCATTCGGATGCATGTGGTCCCATGCCCTGTAAGTCACTAGGTAGCACAAAGTATTTCATTTCTTTCATTGATGACTATATGCATCCAATTGAGGCTTACAAGGAGGCTATCTGGCTCTACTGAGACCTTGGCATTAATGATGTGGTACCTACATTGTATTTGAATTCTATGAATGCTATTCAATTGGCTAAGAATCCAGTCTTCCATATGTGAAGCTGAAGCACATAGAGGTGTGTTACCACTTTATTTGAGACATCATTAAGAATAAGTCCATTGAGCTTGTCAAGATCTCAACTGACTAAAATCCTATAGATCTGCTCATAAAAGTCTCTTAGTGGAGTGTTTTGCCTTTCTTAGGAAATTGATAGTCCTCATCCTATTGTACTTATGTACACTTTTACTTTGTCACTTTTTTCTTGTTTTCTAACCACTAGGGGCATATTCACCTTTAAATGGGAGGTTGTTGGGGGTAAAGGTGCATGTCCCTAGTCACTCGTGTATTAGTTACACTGACAATACTCACATACCCGCACATCTATACACTACAGGTGGTGAGTGTCCATCACTGTCACTTCATTCTTTATTCTTTTAGTAATATTTGAATAAAGGGAAGGCTAATCACACATTGTGACTATTGGAGTTCCCGCATCTTGTATCTCTCTCTCTCTTGCTCTTGCTCCTTCCACCATAGTCCTTGCTTCCACTTCGTGCTTCCATTTTAGGCTCACTCCCTTCAACTCGAGGGTCATCTCTTGATTTTCTTCAATTACTTCCATGCCATGGGTTGGATTTATGCACTTATTACACCTTTGTTGAGCACTCGCATGACATGATTCCCACAATAGCTATATGTAGTAAATCTTAGATGCACATGTACTTCAAAGAGCACCTTCATTGTGCATGCATTGTTCTTTGTACCAAAAAGAGTTGGGATATTCATCACTAAATTAGGAATCTCAAGTGTAGTGGGAAAGTTGGTTGAGTGAGTTTGAGGGTCGTGTAGGACTCCTTCAGTTGTGAGATGAGCTTTGTATTCATTTGGTGAATATTATGAGGACCACTATTTTCTTGAGTGATTGTGAGAAGGATCTAAAATAATCAAGGAATTGTATTTGTATCTTGCATGGTGCATGGATAGTTATAGATAGGCTAGGCACTAATCTTTTAGTGCATTCATTGTTTTACATATTGCATTGATTGTGTGATTCCATGGCATGCATTGAAACTTTGTACTTCTTCTCAATTCATATGTGATTGAGCATCGATTTTATTATCAAAGCATATTTTTACTAGAACACATTATTGCATGGAACCAAGAGCAGGTACACCAAGAAGAAAATTTTCTTTTGAAGAAGTGCTTTTGGTGAAATGCCATCTTTTTGGATGCAAAATATGTGGAGTTTCTAGATGATGGACATGCTATGATGCTCAAATTCTTGACAAAAGAGTCATGGAGAAGAGAAGATGATATCATCATCAATATTGGTCATTAACAAGACATATCAAGCTCCAAGTAGTAGGATTGAATCATCTCATTTAGCAAAATTATTCCACAAATAGGTTCTAGTGTATGCAATATACATTATTGGATTTGAGGATTTGAAGGGGCTTCAGATGGAGTGTAGATGCTTGGCAAGGATTTGATTAAGCCATTGTTGTATAATAAAGAAAATATTTAATGTGAAACAAGTCAACATTCAAAGTATAAATGTTCAATTTAGAGCTACTGGTTATAGCATGATCAAAGGAAAACTAGTTGTCGAATCTTTCTATCCATGTAGCTGAGGTTCTATGTTCTTAATAGGATGATTATTATCCTGAACTCTTCATGAGGAGTGCTATTGCTATCATTAGCATATGCCACCATTTGGTGTTTAGCTCTTAGAGGTTTTAATGTAGCAGATCCAAAGGAAATTTGTGGTAACAAATGATTCTTTTGAAAAAGGTGGTGGAACAATTTTTTTGCCATCCATCCATTATATTGATCATTATTTGGAAGAGAAAGGAAAGAGGTAGGGAAAGGGGGAAAAAAAATCAGGTGAGATATTCTATAATCTCACCCTCTTGACCAAGGGTAGTAAATAGCCATCTAAGGTTTCTTTGCATGGTAGCAAACAAGGTGAAAATGAGATAAAAAGGTTGTGTGATTCTATTATTAGAGCAAAATCTAAGAAGGAGAGTCATCTATTTTTTACCCTAATGAGAAATCTCATAAGGAGGCATTTGTGGGAGAAGAAGATAACTAGAGCAAGAAGTATTTTTAGTAGGATCAAATTTCGATGAAGATAATATATCTAAAATTAAATCCAAAAAATGTTTGATTGAAATAAAGGCTACAGAAAACACCTAAGATGACAAGGAGAATGATAATGATGATGATGATTGCCAAAGGTCACTCAACTATGCAAGTAATAATGATGCATCCTTTGAGGAGCTTGTGGATGAACAACCATGGAACCAATGAGGGAAAGATGGATAATTCATCTGCCCATGGTGCAAGGAGGTGGCAACATGAAAAATGAGCTAAAAATCAAAAGAATTTAAGAGAAAAGCAATATTGTGTTTTTTACAAGAGCCTAAATGTTTGAAAAGTGTAAGATCTTTAGAAACTCATGATAAGCATTATAAAGAAAAAATTGTATAAAGAGAGAGGACTAAAAAGTAGGGGCCCTTCCCTTGTTTCTTTCAAGTTTACTTGTATAAAGAGAGATAAGGGTCACACAATTCAAGAAGGAAATTGGTAACACAAGGTATATTGGAGAAGTGGAGGTTTTTGTAAAGTCGAACTGAAAGGTTTGTAAAGAAGTGCTTTTCATGAAGAGGTAGGAAATTTTTTTGCAAAAATTCTTATTTAGAGAACATAAATTCTTCAGACTCGTGACTTTCACTTTGCTAGTAGCTATGATAAGCATAGTTATTCTTGTTGTGATTAGTTTTTTTATGTTGATTTTTGCAATGTTAAAATTTTCAAGTAAATTTAATGCTTATGCAAAGTCACAAATGTTTATCGTCACTTCTTGTTATCTTATCTTTGAGTTGTGTGAGAGGTTTATTTTTTATTTTCACTTCTGAGACATCGTTTTTCGTGTCCCCATTAAATGCCATTTTTTTTTTGGTTTTTTGCTTATTGATAGTGACCATTTACAATGGCGAGTTCTTTTTCCAAATTTCATGGTTTAAAGAAGAGTATCCTCAGAAATTCCTCAAAAAAGTGGAGCTTGGATATATAATCCAACATATCACAGATTCGGCCCTAAAATTACAAATTTTAAAAATTCAATTGTTGGATGAATGTAGAAATTGATTTGAGGATTATGAAAAAATTTTGAGAGTGAGAAATTCCCATGTTCCTATAGAATATGAAGCTACCAAGTAGGATTTCCTTGACCAATTTAAAGAAACTGAAACTTTTCAAGATCTTTGGTGAAAGATAGAAATTTGCCAAAAAAAGAAGACCATATTGTAGAATTTTTGGACTTAAACTTCACACAATTTTGGGATCATTGCAACACATCTCTAGGCACGAGAGAGAGAGAGAGAGAGAGAGAGAGAGAGAGAGAGAGAGAGAGAGAGAGAGAGAGAGAGAGAGAGAGAGAGAGAGAGAGAGAGAGAGAGAGAGAGAGAGAGAGAGAGAGAGAGAGAGAGAGAGAGAGAGAGAGAGAGCACTAGAAATGTTAAAAGTCAAATATTTTGTGAAAATTTTATAGGAAGAGGTGAGAACTAAACTAGAAATTAAGGAACCAAGCACATTTGAGGAAGTAGTAATGATTGCAATTGAAAAAGAAAGAAAAATGAGAAATTAAAAAAGAGAGAATTATTTAAAATGCCAAATATTGAGAATAGAGACAAAACTTGGCAAGGGAGTGAAAAAAGTATCAGCTATTAGCAAGACAAAATACACAACCCACTCCTAAG
This sequence comes from Lygodium microphyllum, assembly GCF_053477565.2. Lineage (NCBI taxonomy): Eukaryota > Viridiplantae > Streptophyta > Polypodiopsida > Schizaeales > Lygodiaceae > Lygodium > Lygodium microphyllum. The sequence goes on along the minus strand of NC_141147.1, from coordinate 73,535,241 downwards.
GAGATAGATCAACTATTTGGGCAAATGCAAAACATGAGGTTGGGAGCATTAAGAGAAAGGCCTTTAAAAATAGGTAATGGGGAATCTATAAGAGAGACCAATCAATTAAATATAGGAAGAGAAAGAGGCGGAAATGGAAGAGCTTATTTGAAGAGACCATTGGTTTGTAATTCTTGTAGAGAGATAGAACATATAAGCACCAATTGTCCTTATGCACCTAGAGCAAGAGGATACATGTATCATTTGCCCCAAAATATTCAAAACATATAGAATGATCATGGTATAGAAACTGAAGAGCATATGACATCTCAAGCAACACCAAGGCCAAAAAAAGAAGAGAAAGGAAAAACTGGCATACATTATATTCTTATTGAAAATAAGTGTAAGAAAAACAAAACAACTTATGTGATTTGTGCACCAAGGAGGAGGAGTAATGTAGAAAGATAGGAACTTGAAACTAGTAAGCATAGTCAAGAAAGAGGGAGAAATGTGAGGAAGGGAGATAAGAAAAAGAAGGGAAAATTTTTAGGAAATCTAGGAAACATTATCATAATTTTGACATGCCATTAGGGAAGGGAAAAATGATTATGACTTGAGAAGGGATCTTATGGGTAGAAAACCAAAGAGTCCACCTATAAGAAATCATCTATATAATGTATGTTCAAAGGATATTAAGAAATACCATTTCTTTACATGCTATAAAACCTTAAAATGATCCCTTTTACTTTACTAAACTTACGAATTTTTTTCAAATTTTAATTTAAAAAACCCTTTTGTAGATCTAATCCTATAAATTTTACTAAATATAATACCCTTTCTTTCAAACTCATGTGGTATCTTACATGTTCTATAAGGTGGATTCCCCAAGGTAGAATAGTAGATATAACTTTTTCACAATTAATGGAGTTGTGTCCTAGGTTGAGAGGATAATGGAAAATTTTAGTAAATATGAAAGAAAAGGAAAGGAGGGAAACATTAAGAATTTTGAGTGTAAAAATTTTACCAAACATATGCCCTATTGTTGATGCATGGTATAATAATCAAAATACATAAGAAGCATATATCCATTGAGGAGCAGAAGTTGGTGTAATTACTGAAGCTTGTATAGAACAATTTGATCTCTAAATAATTGCAGGATCTAGATTTTGAATTAGGCTTGTAAATCATGCTAAAGTGAAATGCATAGGAATAATTCAAGACTTGGAGGTTAAAGTATACTGTCTAGCCATGATAATAACTTGCCATGTTATGCTAGCAAGGTTAGGGGCTTTTCCTCTTATTCTTGGTAGATCTTGGGTCAAGAATTTTGATGTATTACAAAACTGGGGTAGAGGAACCATAACAATTTACAATCAAAGAGGAATAGCAAGAAAATTCAGCATGGCATCAAGAAGGGAAATGGTAAATGAAGATGAAAGTCAAGCACAGAGGAGACAGAGAGTGATAGTATCGAGGAAGATCACAATGAGGATAAGAGTTCACATATAGTGATTTTGATCTAGAAGTGTCATCAATTATAGTAGAGAAAGTGTCAAAGAGGAAGGAAGAGGAGATAAAAACATTAAACCCTAAAGAAAAACATAAAATAGAAAAAATTAGAATATAATCAGGGACACTCATATATAAAAATAAATAAAGAAAATATTTTCAAGAGTTTTTAAAATTTTTGGTAAATGAAAAACAATTCCTTCAATAAAAGACAAGGGACTTTTATTTTTGCTCAAGGATGAGGGAACATCTTAAGAAGAAGAGTCTACAAAATAAGATGAGGAAGAAGAAGGAAGATAGTCTAGTGTTCAAGTATCAACTGTAAAAATGCAAGAAGTTCAAGGGAGCATAGTGATTGGAGAAGATGAAGAAGGGAAACTAGAGGAGCTAGAAGAATTGAAGGGATGATCTCAAGTTTTAGCAGAGAAAAGAGAGTTGTTGGAAAAAATGTTGACTCTTGACCTAATTGAGGGACAAAAAAAAAACCAAACAATTATCAGTAAGTATCCAAATCATTTTGTAACCTCTTTTATAGAGATCAAATGAATGTAAGGGGAAGGGCTAAGAATTGAAATTAAAGAAGATGTGAAACTAGTTTGTAAGAAGTTAAAGCCCTTGACTTTAGAACAAATGACTCTATTGAAAAAAGAGGTTGAAAATTTGTTGCAAGCATGTTTAATTTATCCTATTGAACATTCTAAATGGGTAAGCACAATAGTCGTAGCTCCAAAGAAAACATGAGATAGGTGTATTTGTGTAAATTTGTAAAAGAGGGGGATTTAATAATGGGGAAATACTAGCTACACTAGCTGGCATATAAGGTGTTAGGGACTTGATTTTTCATCATCAGATTTTAATACAAGTCTCCTTTCATCTTCATCTCCTTCTCCATCTCTCATGGCTTCTTCCTCTCTCTTTCTGTCTTTCTCTCTCTTTTTCTAGTCTTTCTCTCTCCTCATCACTCTCTTTCTCTCTCTTTCAGTAGTTTTTCTCTCTCTTCTACACCCTCTCTCTCTCCTCTCCTTCTCTCTCTCTTGCCTCCTTCATTACAAGTGGTATCAGAGCTCTAGTTCTAATCCATTTAGTTACTTTACATGCTCAGTTACCATCCTTTTCAGTTTAAAATCCAAGAAGCTTCAAGTACACAGTGATAGGCACAAAAATGGAGGAGCACTGAAGAGCCACAGGTCAAGGACCAAGAGGATAGCAGTCAGGAGCATTAATGGAGTCCTTGGACCAAGATTGGAGGCTAGAACACCACATTTAGCAGGTGGTGGGTCATTCTGGGCCAAATTTGAAGGTAAAATTTTAGAAACAGTGGTCACAAGAAGTAGGGAAGAGATAGTATTGGTTACTTTTCATATGCAGTCTTCTCTCTCCTCATTCTCAAGCTCCTGCCAAGCTCCCATGGGGGAGAAACACCCTGGATCTTCTCAACCTCAGCCCCAGTGATCTTCATCACTCTTCCAAAGCCTCACAGGGATCAGAGCCATCAATTCAAGCTATCGAGGGATTGGTTTGACCCTCCCTTTCTCTCTAGGAAGCAGCCCGTAATTTTTGGTGCAAATTTTAGGCTGCATCCTGAGCAAAACCAGCAGCATACTAGGCCTCTCCTTCATCCTGGCCTTCTTCCCCATCATTTGACAATTGATTCTTGCAAGATTGAAGCCTCCTTTTCATCCTCTTGAACATCCTTCAGCCTCTCTGAAACCCTAACAAGTGCAGGCCATGGATAGCCATGGATTCTCCTTTAGCATTCACTGATTCTTGAGGGATTTTGCCTTCCTTGGTCCCAGGAACTTGTACCTACAGGAATCCTTGAAGAAGCAAGCATCAAGAGGCCCGTACTTGAAGATGGAGGCAAGATTGCAAGCTGGACATTTGGGGCAGCCATAGCCATAGACCACGACCTTCAATTTCTTCAAGTTCCCTTCAAGATTGGGTCTTGGGGCTTTAAGATTGGGCTCATTGCCATCAATGGAGCTTATTTACTCAATGGGAAGAGCTTTGGAGCATGGGAAGGCATTATGGGGTGAGATTTTTGGGCATTCTTCTTCTATGATCTTCAAGGCATGCTGAGAACTACTGAAGTTCAACCTTTCATTCCCCCATTGAAGAATCAAGCTTGAAGACTCAATTCTTGGCTGAAGTTGTCATCATGGAGCTAATGGGAGCATTGGAGACCGATCATGGGGACATTGGCCATTGATTCTTAGCCCAATCTAAGAGGTAATTGACTCTTGAGCTCTCTTCTAATTTCATCCTCTTGTTGAGCCTAAAAATCCTATTGTTGGAAGAGATTCAAGTAATCAATCATGCATTTTCTTCAGATTTCAATGCTTACATGCTACCGATTTAATTTCAATTCTCTCTTAGGCTTCCTTGCATTCACAATGATCCATTCTATGCTGAAAATTCTCATTATTATTTACTAATTTCCTCACCCTAACCTCTTGACTTGTGATGATTTCTTGAGCAAATATTAATCTCTGAAATCCATTGTAAATGAGGTGAGTTAGCAGTGAGTCACTGCTCGGTAAGCCCTCTCCTTATTCCCAACTCAATTTCATGCACCTCATGAAAAGAATTACTTCCAAGCCACCCTGTATAGCATGCTGATTGCTTAATTAATAAATGTATGCCATGTATACTCGGGGTGAGGAAAAAGCCTGATGCCAAGCGAGGTGGCAAGACAAAAGAGGGGTGACCCCCCTTGCCATCAAAGACCCTGAAGGGGTGCACAACCTGGCCCGGGGGGAACTTTGCCCACCTCCCGGTGATCCAGAGCCCAAAGTTGCTTGCGGGTGTAGGTACCCACTTGAAGAACTGAGATATTGACTTGGCACTGATGTATGGATGTATTACTGGCTGCAAATGTATGAAATTTTTATTGAGGATGTATTTGCATGCATGAGAATACATATGTAGTCAATAGCAGTGAATGCAATGCTTGGGATGTATGAGAGATGCCTATGCATAGGAAAATTGTGCTAAGAGATGCTCATGACATGCTCAGTTCTAGAAAAAGGCTACAAACAGTGAATTTGGATGACTCGGCAATGCATTATGCCACATGGGATAACCCTTCAGTCATACATTGACAAGATGATCCATTGCAACCCCTTTCTTAACCCTCACAGGGTGTTGTAAGCAATTTGCTTGCATTTATAGAGGTATACCTACTCCGAGGAACTAAGGTACAGGTCTTTCATATTGCCCACAGATCCTACTAAGTGCTTTGATCAGTTTTGGAACTCTATTTGGACTCCACAAGATACTTACAGGTCAAAACAGGTCTCTTACATGTGTAGACAGGCTGCTGGACTGCATAGTACATTAGTACTTTTCTTATCATAGAATTTTCTATATAAAATATGCGAGTGCAAGCTTATACTCAATTCAAAGAGGGCATACTTGGATCCAGTTTGAACAAAAAAGTAGGTCAATCAGAGCTTCCTAGCTCAAGTTACGGGCAAAATAGTGACAGGTGGTCTAACGGGACTACACATAACCATGGCAAGGAATAAAGGAAAAACTAAGCCAAATGATGAACTTCAGCAATAAATAAGGGATGCACGCACCCCGTGTTGAGATATCGAGCTCCACTCATGATATGCCAGGGTGACCGTTGTGCATTTATGTCACCGACTTGTCAGTTGCAGATGCGGTTGGTACACCGCCCATGAATAATAGCTAGATGACAGCTATCCTTATCTACTCTAGTTCATGGCTCAGTTAGTATGCCACCTTAGTTAGTTGAGTTTGGTTTGAGACCCATATATAGGGTTCTTCTATTTCTTTGTATGAGAGTTCTTTTTGGCTTACACAACTAAGAAGAGAAAAATTGTTTTCAGCCTCCACCTTTGTGTGTGTTCCCCCATTGTGCAAGCAAGAAAGCTACAAGTGAGACTCCTTCCTTCTCTCCCACAATCTTAACATGGTATCAGAGCCTTGTTCGTGGTAAGGAGCTCAAGAAAGCAAGCCAAGCTCACGGTGTTCTGGTAAGAGGAGCAGTGTTGCTTTCATATTCTGTTATGGGAGTAGATCTCTGCAGGCAGCACAGTTGGAAATTTCAAGAGTGCATTGTCTCAAGTTGAGACGCCCTTCGCGGTGAAGAAAGACCCTGTTTTTTTGATTTGAGGCCATTTCGGGGCCTGTTTTGGAGGCGGAAGTTTTGTGCACGCACTCAGGAAAAGGCCCAGTTTTATGCTGTGTGACCACTGTTCTACAAGTCGGTGAAAAGTTACTATAGAAATTGCATCGTATGCTTGTGTGCAGAGACATTAGGAGTTACAGAATCATCCTTGTTGCCCGTTGATGCAAAATCGTCACTAGGAAGTGACTGTGTGGTCAAATACCACTTTCATCAGTTTTGGAGATTAGCCCTTGTGAGGCTGAAGCTGTGTTCTTTGCAGTGACAGAACTTTTTGCAGTGTTCTGTAATGGCGTCTAATTCTCTCTCACAGATTGTCACTGAAAAGCTTGACAAGAACAACTTCCAAGCATGGAAGTTTAGAATGACGAATTTCCTTATGGGAAAAGGATATTGGGAATTTGTTGCAGGAAATGAAGAAGAACCAGTTCTTCTTGATGTTCCCAATCAACAGCAAATGCAGACATTTAAAGCATGGCATGAGAGAGCCAGGAAAGTTATGTACTGGCTGTCTATCAGTATTTCAGACTCTATGATTGTGCATATTCAGGATGCAAGTACGCCAAAGGAGGCATGGGATACTTTGTCAAAAATGTATAGTACAAATACTCAAGCCAGGAAAATGCAGCTCAAGCAAGAGCTGCATAATGTGCAAAGAGAAAATATGAGCATCAATGACTACCACATGAAGGTGAAGAAGATTGCAGATGCACTTGCTTCCATTGGGTCGCCAGTGGAAGATGATGATTTAGTTTCTGTGACCTTGAATGGTCTAGGAAAGGATTATGCACAGTTTCAAACATCCATTTCCGTCCGTGAAAGATTTCCTGATTTTGAGGAGTTGATTGCTCTTCTAATTTCTGAGGAGCAGAGAAATGGTGGTGCATCTTCTTCAGGAGGAACTTCAAAAGAAGTTGTCTTCTACTCAAATGCTGGAAGAGGTAGAGGCAGAGGTAGAGGAGGCCGATCTGGGGGCCGTGGTAGAAATCGAAATATGCAGCAAACTCAAGAAAACCAGTCCTATGGAGGAGGACGTGGTAACTCTAGAGGCAGGGGGAGCCAAAGAGGTCGTGGTGGATGGCAAAGAGGCCAAAATGCAAACAGTAATGTTGAATGCTACTACTGTGGTAAAATGTGTCATATGGCTAAAGACTGCTATAAAAAGTAAAATGACATCATGAATGGAAAACTGCAACAAGGAAATTATGCATCTTCTAGTAGATAGGGTGATGACAAAAATGAGCATTTGTTTATGGTGCAGCACATGAACAATTCTGTGACAAGTGCAGAAGAAAGCAATGATGTATGGTATGTTGACTCAGGTGCATCAAACCACATGACAGGTCATGCAGAATGGATGGAGGATGCAAGGAAAATGAAAAAACCAAGATTTGTGGAGACTGGTGATGATACTGCACATCCTATTGTGCAGATTGGAAAAATTCCCTTGTCTATGCAGGATGGAAAAAAGAAATACATGTCCGATGTATTTCATGTCCCGAATATCACCAAGAATCTGGTTTCTGTTGGTCAAATGGTTGAGCAAGGCTTGCAGGTCAGATTTAATCCTCATGGATGCTTTGTTGAGGATATGAAAAATAAAGGTCGCTTGATAGCAAAAGGAAAGAAGAAGGGCAGAATGTTTACATTGGATGCAGACATGTCTGAATTGAGTGCAACAATGTTTGCACATGGGGCCGGTGTAGTTGCAGATATTGATATCTGGCATAAACGCATTGGTCATGTTAATGTACAGCGACTTAAATCAATGCAGGCCCAAAATATTGTTGCAGGATTGCCCAAATTCAAGGTTGCAGAAATGCATAAGGTATGTGAAGCCTGTCAATTTGGAAAACAGGCAAGGAAACCATTTCCTAGACATGTTCAAGAGAGTAAGAAGCCATTGGAATTAATCCACTCTAATGTGTGGACTACTAAAGCTGCATCTCTTAGAGGCTGTCATTATTTTGTCAGTTTTATTGATGACTATAGCAGAAAATTTTGGGTGTATTTTATGAAAAAGAAAAGTGAAGTTTTTGGGCATTTCAAAACTCTTAAAGCTATGGTTGAAAAAGAAACAGGCCTGCAAATAAAATGCCTAAGGTCAGATGGAGGGGGAGAGTACCTCTCAAATGACTTTGCAAGGTTCCTGCAGGAGCATGGCATAAAGCAGCAATATTCATGCAGTCATACCCCACAACAAAATGGAGTTGCAGAAAGGAAAAACAGGCATATTGGAGAGGTATCTCATGCCATGCTCAACGAAAAAGACTTGCCAGATTTTTACTAGGCTGAAGCAGTTGCTACAGTAGTCTATATAATGAACAGGACTCCCACTGCAGTAATACATGGGATGACTCCAGAGGAGAGGTATACTAGTAGGAAACCAAATATTTCTCATTTGAAAATTTTTGGTTGCATTGCCTATGTACATGCGCCAGATGAGTTGAGATCCAAAAGCTGAGAAGTGCATCTTTATTGGTTACTCTCTGCAGCAAAAAGGATATAGATGCTATAACCCTTCTACTCATAAGTTTACAGTGAGCAGAGATGTTGTTTTTTATGAGATGAGTAGCTGGTATAAACCAGTAAATGTGATTGATGATGTAGATGCACAAAATGGTAATGCTGCGCAGAATTCACAATAGTAGTCACAAAATATTAGTGGACCTGGAGTGTCCTCTAGCAGTGGTTCACATTCTTCGCCATGGACAGGCAGATTGAGATCAGGAGAATCTTCTCAAAGCAATGCAGATAGTGGTATGCAGGTATCACGAAAAGGAAAAGAGAAGGTTCATCAGCCCATGTTTGATGTGAATGCAGGTCACTCTTATGTGGATGGTGAATCCAGTGGCTCAGAACAGAGCATTGATGATGAGTTGGGTATTCCTTCTATTGTTACACCTGGAGTAAGGAAGACTAGGGATGTTTTGAGAGCACCTAGGAGTGAACCTATTTTGCACAGGTCTACGAGAGCTAGGTATCCTGTGGATAGGCTGAAATATTATGGATTTACAGCCATTCACTATGCATATATGGTCAAAGTGATACAGAAACCAGAACCCACTTCTTTTGAGCAAGCCATGGGAAAAGAAAAATGGGAGAAAGCCATGGATGAAGAAATGGATGCCTTGGAAGCAAATGCTACATGGGAATTGGTACCTTTGCCTAAAGGTAAGAATGCAATTGGTTGTAAGTGGGTTTATAAGGTAAAGCACAATGCTGATGGTTCTGTGAATAGATACAAGGCAAGATTAGTAGTCAAGGGGTATGCACAAACATATGGCATTGACTATGAAGAAACATTCAGTCCAATTGCAAGGATGGCAACCGTAAGAGCAGTCATTGCTATGGCTGCATCAAAGGGATGGTCTTTACATCAGATGGATGTAAAGAATGCCTTCTTGCATGGTGATTTGCAAGAAGAGGTCTATATGGAGCAGCCACCAAGTTATGTGCATGCTGTTCATCCTGAGTTTGTTTGCAGGTTGAAGAAAGCCTTGTATGGCTTGAAGCAAGCACCTAGAGCATGGTCTGACAAGATAGGACAGTATCTTGTCACTATTGGCTTTCAGATTTCCAAGGCAGATTTCTCACTTTATGTGAGAAAAACAGAGAAATGTATTATGCTACTTGTCATTTATGTTGATGATTTGATTATGACAGGTGACAGTGATGAAGATATCCTTCATGTGAAAATGCTATTGAAGCAAAAGTTTGAGATGAAGGATTTGGGAGAGCTGCGTTATTTCTTGGGCATTGAGGTGATTAGATCACCAAGTGGGATACAGCTCTTGCAGAGGCAGTATGGATTGGACATGCTGTCCAAATATGGGATGACAAGCTGTAAGCCTATTTCAGTTCCTTTGGAGCAGAATGTGAAGCTGAGCGCAGATGCAGGTGAGCTTCTGGAACACCCTAGTATGTACAGACGCATAGTAGGAAGCTTGATTTATATGACTATTACCAGGCCAGATTTGAGCTATGTTGTTGGATGGGTAAGTCAGTTTATGCAAGCTCCAAGGAAACCGCATTTGGATGCGGCTAGACGTATACTCAGGTATGTGAAGTCCACATTGCAGTATGGACTATTTTATGAGACTGGGGTTCAGATACAGTTGCATGGATACACTGATGCTGATTGGGCTGGTAGCATTTCTGATAGACGATCTACCAGTGGATATGTGTTCTCTTTTGGAAGTGCTGCAGTCACTTGGAGCAGCAAGAAACAACCTACAGTTGCCTTGTCGAGCACAGAGGCTGAGTACAGGGGTGCAGCAATGGCTGCATGTGAGGTAGCTTGGTTACATAAGCTACTTTATGATATGCATCAGTCTACAGATGGGCCAATTGTCATTTATTGTGACAACATGAGTAGTATATACTTGGCAAATAACCCAGTCTATCATGCTAGAACAAAGCACATTGAGGTGCATTATCACTATGTGCGAGAGAGAGAGTTTTACTAGGTCTTATTGATCTAGTTTATGTCAGCACAAAGGATCAGGTAGCTAACATATTCACGAAGGCATTGGGCGCAGAGAAGCTGTGCAAGTTCAGAGACCTGCTTGGTGTGCAGGAATTGGGATTGAGCTCGAGGGGGAGTGTTGAGATATCGAGCTCCACTCGTGATATGCCAGGGTGACCGTTGTGCATTTATGTCACCGACTTGTCAGTTGCAGATGCGGTTGGTACACCGCCCATGAATAATAGCTAGATGACAGCTATCCTTATCTACTCTAGTTCGTGGCTCAGTTAGTATGCCACCTTAGTTAGTTGAGTTTGGTTTGAGACCCATATATAGGGTTCTTCTATTTCTTTGTATGAGAGTTCTTTTTGGCTTACACAACTAAGAAGAGAAAAATTGTTTTCAGCCTCCACCTTTGTGTGTATTCCCCCATTGTGCAAGCAAGAAAGCTACAAGTGAGACTCCTTCCTTCTCTCCCACAATCTTGACACCCCGAGGGCTGAAACTAACCCTGACATGGAAGATGAAGATTATTCTCATGGCATGGACAGCCTCAGTGCACTCACTAATACCCTCAATTCGCATGAGACAAGGCATGCTGAGAGGCATAGAGAATTGATGGAAGGCATAGGTCAAATGAAGACTACTATGGACACCCTTTCTGCCCAACTCACTAAGTGGATGGAATTCCAAATGAAAGGGAAGGAACATGAGGATCAATCACGTATGCATGCTGAACGAGTGATGGGCCCACCAGTGAATGCAGCAAATATGAACTCTCAAGGCATTTTGGGGAGAATTGGCATCCCTAACATCACTTTTGAACAGGGAGAGCCTTCACATAGATAGGAGGAGCCCATGAACAATGCAAAGAGGGGCAATTTTTAATCATCACAAGGACCCATGCCATCTGTGCGAGCTCACTCATCTTTTGGCAAAAATATCTCTAACAATGGTTCATTTTTGGGTAGCCACATGGATCAACCTCAATTTGGATATGTGGGGCAACCACCTAATCATGAAAGAGAGCCGAGAGACAAGATTATCTTCTCAAAATTCAATGGTCAGTCATCATCCCCAGCTGAACTTGAAGAGTGGCTCTCCAAGCTTGAGGATTATTTTGACATCTTGCTCTGTAATGATGACCAAAAGATCCATTTTGCAACAATCCACTTGGAAGGATTTGCACATACATGGTGGAGATACATTAAAAGAGAAAATCAGTAAGTTAACTCATGGGAAGCATTCAAGGCACTCATAGTGCAAGTATGTGTCTCACTGGTGGAGAACGAAAAGCTTGCCCACCAATGGTATAGCCTTGAACAGCATGGTCTTGCTGTTAGAGAATACACAAATCAGTTCCTCAACCTTACCATGTATGTTGAGTCGATTAGTGATGACACCAAGTTACACAAGTATGTGTATGGGCTGGATCCCCAACTCTCGGTTGATGTTTTAGCTCAAAACCCATTGGATTTGTTCAAAGCTATTGTATTGGCTGAGAAGAACTCTCACAAGTATCGCCGGGATGCTTCATTTTAGTATGGACAGCAAAGAGGGGCATCTCAACTAGTGTTTGGGCAGCAATTTGGGCAGCAAAGAGGACACATGCAGTCATATTCTAGACAGCAAAGAGGTTCTGTAAGGCCGGGGCATTTAGGGCCAATTATGGTGGTGGTAGCATGCCATTCAGCACTCCAAAAATCCGCACATACCCCACTTTTAATGCCTCAAGACCACAAGGCAATTTAAGGACAGCAAATAGCCCAAGAATGGATAATAGGCAAGGGGACAACAGAAATAAAAATGCTTCAGCCTTTGGTAGTCTAAGGTCCATTCCCATGGATATGTATAAAGAAAGAAAGGAAAAAGGGCTTTGTTTCAAGTGTGGCGAGAAGTATACAGTTGATCATGCCTCAAAATGTGCTTTTAGAAATGCTAAGGCACGAGTTCACAGCATGTTGGTATTTGAGGACTTAGAGGAGGACCCTAAGGATGCACATGCTTTTATGATGACTGCTGAAATCGATGATGCTGATGAAGAGTTTGGTAAAGAAGAGTTCTTTGACCCTGCTGACTCTTTTTTTTTAAACCCTGGTGGCCTTGTATCATGAGGTATGGGTAGAAAGATCGAACCAATGCTGAAATACATGCTGCCACTACTTATACCATATCAAAGGATGCTTGGACAGGATCCAGAAGCCCTAATACATTGCGTATTAAGAGCCAAATTCATGGGAAGGATGTGTTTATACTCGTGGATAGTGGTAGCACTCATAGTTTCATTAATAGAGCAGTCATGGATAGACTGAAGTGTTTTCCCACTGATTTACATCAGCCATTGAAGGTGCAAGTTGCCAATGGGGATGAAGAAATTAGCACACAAGTATGCCCTACTATTCATATTCAGCTTGCTGAAAATTTTGGACAGCAATGGGATTTAATTGCATTGGAAATGGGACCTATAGATGTTTTCTTGGGTTGTGATTGGCTGAAAACTTTGGGCACTATAACCATGGAATTTTCCTTGCTGTATATGGAGTTTGTCAATGCGGGACAGCTCATTCACTTGTAGGGAATTCAAAATGATAATGAATTTCAGCTCATTACTAGCAAACAACTTAAGAAAGAGTTCAAGAAATGGTCCCAAATCTTTATATTGCAGTTAAATAAAGAAAATTCAGATCAGTCGACTAAAACAGTAAAGAATTCAACATTCAAAACTCTTTTAGAAGAGTATAAGGACCTCTTCCAAGTACCTACAACACTACCCCCTAATAGGGCGGTTGATCATCCCATAAAACTGGAGCCCCAGTCAAAGCCTGTGAACAAGCCACCTTATAGATTGTCTAGGTGTGAAAGAGAAGAAGTTGCCAAACAAGTCAAAGAATTACTGGACATGGGATTCATTAAGCCCAGTTCTTCACCATATGCTTCCCCTGTGTTATTGGTCAAAAAGAAGGATGGATCTTTCAGGATGTGCATAGACGACAAGGATCTTAATAAGATCACTGTGAAGAATAGGTACCCTATTCCACGCATAGATGACTTGCTCGATGAAATCAAGGAGGCTAAGTACTTTACGAAAATAGATTTGAGGTCGGGCTATCACCAGATCTGCATGAGGGCAGGGGATGAGGTCAAAACAGCATTTCAGACTGATCGGGGGCTTTATCATTTCTTAGTCATGCCTTTCGGGTTAACTAATGCACCAGCCACCTTTCAGAGCTTAATGAACAAAATACTTCAGCCCTTTTTTTTGAGATTTGTGTTGGTCCTTGTATAGCAATGGGTCTAAAGCAAGGGGCTAAGTTGATGGCAAATTTGTCGATGAACACGGGGAGTACACTTGAAGATTGCTTGAGACATCATTATAGTCTTGTCAAGGCAATGTAGCATAATTGAGCTCCTTGATGTCTTAGCTTTTGGTAGCTAGTGGCTACTTGTAGTGCTTGAAAAGTATGTTGTACTTTTCCATTGTCTTTCATACCTTGCTTACCACTGTTGATTGTAATGGCATTGAGATGGAGTGCAAAAGAATTGTGCAAGTGGTTCAGGGTGACAGGTCTAACCATAGGCAAGGAGAGCTCCCTAGGTATGTCCTGCCCTTGATGTGCCCTGAACAATTGTAGGGGATGTACAAAGGGCTAGGGGATTAAGGACGGAGCTAGCCGACCAAGGTCACTGGACGTACCTAATTTGAGGACCCCTAGGTGCGGTGCGGTGATCGTGTGTGCTTTTTTTTCCCTTTTCTTTTTTTTTCTTTCCTTCTTTCTTCTTTTTTTTTCTTTTTTTTTGGTGGAAAAAATGAATACAATCAATGCCATACATTGAGGCTGTTAGCCTTTCATTTAGATTGAGAAATGTTGGGATCCAAAGGCTATGAAGAATGGATATTACAGAGATGATTGTGTCACCAACCTTGATGACAGCAACCCTCCCATGGCAGGAAATGAACATGAAACCAAGGTAGAAGCATGCAAAATCTATGCACATGGCTGAGCCATTAATCTCAAAACTAAAAAGAAACCATAAATCTTCCACTTAATAATGAACTGATTCGTTATCTTCATCATCTTCATCCATAGCTTCAACCATTATACAAGAACAAAAGGGAAAAGAAGAATTTCTGCACAAAAGACAGAGGAGAGAGGAGAGAGAACAACTTTTTGCACCACCAAAAAGGAAATGTGCGATTGGACAAGAGAGGGAAGGGAAAGAGGCACATAACCATTCGTGCACTCCACCCCACCTCTTCCCCAAAAAGCACACCCCTTCGTATTTTTATTATTTCTTTGAAACTTTGATACATTTGATATTGTAAGACCTTTGGCCTTTAATTTTGAGCATTCCTACCCTTCACCAATGCATGCACGTAACACTTTTGTGTATACCATTTATTTATTATGGATGTGGATGTGGCCCCCTCATATAGGTGTGTATTTTAGTGATTTTGTAACAATGTAGTATTATTCTCTTGACAAAAAATGAAAATATGATGCATGCTTGGATTCTTTTGTGCCTTGTTTTTATGCTTCTTTTGAGTGTCATCATATTCCTCCCACACTGAAATGTGAAGCGTCCTCGCGAACCTTGCCAAAGAAGAACCACTGTCTAACATAAACAACTTCCAAAATTGTTAGTAAAACAACTTTAATCATAAGGATGAGGCCTAGCCATGGTAGGGTATGGGACTCCAAAACCATGACCACCAGAGTAAGGGAACTCCTGCCTCCATTGCACTCCCATACTGAAAATATTTACTAGTCTTCAAAGGATAGGGTTCTATCATTGACAAGGGATCACAAGCACAACTCCTCCATTCCAATAGAGAAAGAAAGAAGACTCCATCACTTAGCTCCGAGGATATTTGGGAATAGGGCTTGGTTGTATATCTTCATGTATCTTCCAATGTAGGGATTTATTATTTTACTTCAATGTGAGGATATAGCTTTCATGAAGGGTTATACCCTTGGTAAAAAGGGTTTTTATTTCAAAGGTGAATGCTCCATTATGTAGGCTTTTAAGCTTAAAGTTATCTTTTGAGTATTTCTTTCTTGTTTATTTGTTGGGATTTTTTAAATTAAAAGATGAGTTATTTAGCTTTTGTTGTGATTGTTGTCACTTAGAGAATGAAGAAATATGATGTTGGCAGCCACCACGGAGGATAAGGATGGGGATGGCATGGGTAGACAATAGTGCTACTCAAGGTGTTCTTTGTTTGGGAATAGCCTAATTTTCTTATTTGGGATGGTGTGGCAAAGGTTATTCACAATGAAATCGGGGAGAAGAACCTAGGCAAAAGTGACATTTGGGGGAAATTGCAAGAGAAAAGATAAGCAGTCGGAAGATGGGTTATTGGAAATGTGAGATTGCAAACCTTTGGGTCTCTAAGGCTTTTTTTTTCTTTTAATTGTAGTGCATATGAATTGGTATGAAGAAAAAGGGTTAGTAACCTTAGGGCTAAAAACTAATAATTTAAATGAAACAAACTATTATCTTTATTTTGTTTCTAATTTTGCAAGGCAAGTTGTGTGGATGATGGTGTAAGAGAGGTGGAGGAACAGACTGACAAGCCAAGGAGGGTTTCTAATGATGAACGGGATGTTGAGGAAGAGACGCGCAACAACTACTACAATTTCTTCTTCTTCTTCTTCTTTCTATTTGTTTTATTCTTTGTCTTATCCTTCTTTGCAGTAGCCATGCATCACCGCTTGGCAGTCCCTCTTTCCTTGATTCTTTCTTTTCTCTGCTGGCATCTCGCTCTCTCTCTTTCTCTCTCATTTTGGAGATAAGGACAGTATTCTATGGCGACGAGATTTATCTTTTATTGATGCACTTGCTTCCGCCTGATTTTCAGATGAGACAGATTTCGGGACAGATGGAGACATTCTCCATCTCGAATTGCAAGGGATGAGACAGATTTCAGGACAGATGGAGACATTCTCCATCTCGAATTGCATGTAGCCCATCATGAATGCTCCTTGTGCTTCAGCAAAGCCATCTCTCTGTCTCTCTGTGTGTCAGATTGGAAGAGGGAAGGAAGCACTCTTTGAAAGGGGATAAGGGTTTGAAAATCTGGGAAGGGGGAAGAAGGTGTCTCTACTGCTGCTGCCTCCTCCTCCTCCTCTTCTTCTCCTTTGAATTATTTTCCTTTAATGACTCGCGCTATGCCATCATCTCCAGTAGCACTTGATGAAGTTGAAGCGTGAGGACCTAGATCCTTCGACTTTTTCTTTCTTTCTTCTCTCTCTCTCTCTCTCTCTCTCTCTCTCTCTCTCTCTCTCTCTCTCTCTCTCTCTCTCTCTCTCTCTCTCTCTCTCTCTCTCTCTCTCTCTCTCTCTCTCTCTCTCTCTCTCTCTCTCTCTCTCTCTCTCTCTCTCTCTCTCTCGTGTCTCGACTATGGTGATGCCGAACTGGGAGGTGAGGGTGGTGTTGAAGAGGGAGCAGAGGCAGACGGGGTTCTGGGAGGCGACGGGCGCGAGGGCAGTGCAGCAGTCCTTGGAGGGCTTGGTGGCGTTGGGGGACGTGACGTAATCCAGGCACGGGCTGAGGTTCGCCAGCACCGCGACGCAGTCCATGGCCGCCGGGGCAGGCGCCTGGGCTCTGGCGCCGCCACCAAAGCTACTTGTACTGCTCACCATCATCATGACCACCATAGCCAGCCATAAGCAGCAGGAACTGCTCTCTCTCACGGAAGCCATAGCAGGCCTCTCTCTCTCTCTCTCTCTATTGCTCTCCTTCTTCTACTTCTTTTGCCCTAGCCAGTGGCACCAGTTGCAATAGTCATCATAGCGAAGGATGGAACGATCGGATGAATAGAAGAATGTTGCTCTTTGCCATCATTTCTCTCTATGGCCCGAGTTGCAAGGGTGGTGTGGATAACAACGTGTAGAAGAGAAAGCAGATGTGCATGCGGGAGTTCCTTTTCTTCTTCTTCTCGTTCCTCTTGGAGACATGCACTACTATTTCTGCTACACAACTTCTTCATCTTTGCATCCTTCTCACGAGCTTCCATCTCATCCTGCACCTTCTTGTACTTTGGGACACACAATTTCTTCACTGCTTTGCATCAGATCTTCAAGTCTCTTTTTTTTCTTCCTTTGGTGTTTTGAGATCATCTTCTTCCCCGGCTGCGCACCAAAATGACAGCAACCCTCCCACGGCAGGAAATGAACATGAAACCAAGGTAGAAGCATGCAAAATCTATGCACATGGCTGAGCCATTAATCTCAAAACTAAAAAGAAACCATAAATCTTCCACTTAATAATGAACTGATTCGTTATCTTCATCATCTTCATCCATAGCTTCAACCATTATACAAGAACAAAAGGGAAAAGAAGAATTTTTGCACAAAAGACAGAGGAGAGAGGAGAGAGAACAACTTTTTGCACCACCAAAAAGGAAATGTGCGATTGGACAAGAGAGGGAAGGGAAAGAGGCACATAACCATTCGTGCACTCCACCCCACCTCTTCCCCAAAAAGCACACCCCTTCGTATTTTTATTATTTCTTTGAAACTTTGATACATTTGATATTGTAAGACCTTTGGCCTTTAATTTTGAGCATTCCTACCCTTCACCAATGCATGCACGTAACACTTTTGTGTATACCATTTATTTATTATGGATGTGGATGTGGCCCCCTCATATAGGTGTGTATTTTAGTGATTTTGTAACAATGTAGTATTATTCTCTTGACAAAAAATGAAAATATGATGCATGCTTGGATTCTTTTGTGCCTTGTTTTTATGCTTCTTTTGAGTGTCATCACTTGATGCTAGAGGAACTGTTGCTGAGATGAAGAGATACACTTGAGATTTTGCAAACCTCTTTGTAACATGTGAGACATCGAACAATTGAAGTAGCACTTGGAGTGAGCTGTGCATGGACAAGGGCAGAGCATCTTGCGAATTGAACCCTGGATGATGAAGAGACGTTCATCCTTGTTGAGAGCGTGGCTCCTGCCCGAACATAGAGTTTGGCCAAGAAGGAGGAGGTAATCGATGATTATGCTTTGGCCATGCTCAGTTGCAATATGTGCTTTCTTCAGAGGTGTCCTTGGGTTCTCATCCAATGGCACTTCTGTCATGGCTTTTGTTTCTTGGTATTCCTATCGCTTCCTCCATAATGGTTCTTTGTGGGGTTGGTGGTCTTGTGGTGACTTGGATATTAAACACTTCTAGGCATTGACCTGTGTCATTCTGCATTCACTTGGAAAGGCGTGAGAGTACATGCAAGTCACATGCTTCAACCATAATGAAAATGTCCAGCTAAACAAGACATCGCCAACCTGAATCCCTTAGTTTTGACTTGATGCGTATCACCTGCACTTGGTCATCATTGCTCATGGGGTGTGTTGGCCTTAGCTTCTTTTGGTATTATTTACACAGTCACAAAACACGTTGTTTATTTATGTACATGTTTATGAAACCATGTCACTCTGTGAGGATAAAAACCAATTGTAGAACTCAGGATTTTACTCGAGTGGCACACATATCTAGCTTCTGTGGTAGCCTACTTAGCAATAATAAATATTTGGCAACATCGAGTAGCATGGTGCCTTGTCCGAGTCTACTAGAAACATGTAGCTCCTCCTCAGTGAGAACTTTATCAATCAAAGGGCTCTCTAGGCTAGTTCCAGCTAGGTCCATATCCCGAACTGTAGCTAGAACTCGAAATAAAGTTGGTGCCACATAGGTCGGGTCTCTTTGGGACCGCCATTTGGCCAGTCACTCCTGTGAGACTGTCATGATTTGGGCTCCAAGTTCGGCCATTGTAGCGCGGTTTTCAAACCAATGTTTTTCAAATTGGCTTCTACCCTATGATTGTCGCTTTAGTTGCTCTATCTCTAAGAGATTTGGCTCTAGCAGAGCATTTCATTAAATGTCACGGTTAAGCTTCATCAGCCTCCTCATCAGAGATGAGTCGCATGCGTTCATGTAAGAGCTTGTCATAATGTCTGTCAAGATATTCTTGCTCTTCCCACGATAGCGGATAAGGCAAATATTCCTCAAGCTGCTCCCTAGGGAATGTGCCCATGTCTGCATGAACATAGACACGTGCGAATAATTTCAGTTTAGTGTCCCACTTGGTCAAGCACTCTGCCACATCTCTATGTTCTATGAGGGCTTGCTCAGTTGCTATCTCATGCAAAGTTCTAAGGGTTTCCTTAGGCTTTAGCATAATTGGGGGCTCAGGACTAGATGAGCAAGATTGATCAATGCCAGGATTGCTTATGTGTTTGAGGTTTTCATGTTTCTCCTGAGGCTTTATGGTAGTTGTGTCATGGTTCTCCTCGGATGTGACCGGCGTGGTCTTAGCATCCTGTTGTGACAGTGTTGTATCCACTCTTGATTGATCAATGCGAGTTTCTCTATCGGTGTATTGAGTGTCACAAGAAATAGTTGATGGTAATTGTTGCTTTGATTTATCAGAACACATGGATGTGTCTGAGATTTCACTACTCACAACTTTGTAAGATATTTTGGAGATGGTTGTGATGGAATGCTTAGGTATTGCATGTGGTTATGTTCTGCATCTTGTGTGTACATAAGATAGATGCTTGAAATGAGAGAAGCACTAACAATTTTACAAATAGCTATTTCAAGGCTAATAAACAAGGTTGATGTTTTAGAAAACACTAATAAGTCCTTGCAAGATTACACTCAAAGAAAACTCTAGTAGGATCTAGAGAAAGAAAAAGGCCACTAAAAAATATATTAATGAATTTAAAAAAGGAGACTAAATCTTGCAAAGAGATTGATCTCTAGTATTTCAGGCGTTGATATAAAAGAGAATGAGGAGATAATCAAGCTTTTAAAATGTACTATGAATAAAAAATATATTTTAAGGATTGTTTGATCATGAGAAAATGTAGATTTGAGAGATTAAACTTTGAAAGAGTTAGTGAAAGACTTGAAAGGGACTATAAAACCAAATGAAGTAGTTGAGACACGTGACATTGTAGGTATTAGCTATAGAGGTTATCATTCTCTCTCTAAATTGTGGCTCAAAAACCTTCTATGTCATGGGATAAGTGCATTTGGTTTGCCTCAACCTCTCGCAGTTTCAGTTTCTAGGACTTCAAATATGTTTAGGCAGTATATTCATATTGAAGGGTCTATGCCCTACAAAAAACCGAAGACAAAAATTGTCTTTGGATATAACACATTTATTAATATTTAGGTTGATCTCAAAATAGTGCAAATTGCAATGGTTCATAAGTATAACTTTACTATACAAGGATGTGGTGGTATTTTAACATTTTTGCTAAAGAGCTACACAAAGTGCAAATTCAAAAAAGACAAAATATTAAAATAGTCAGCATTTGTATCATGAAAAGAGTACTAGAATATAGCAACATCAGGGGACACAAACAACATCCTAAGATTCAGTTTGAGATGGATATCTAGTGGATTGGTGCATCTTAAGTACTAGTTGAAAGTCATCAAATCTTGAAATTATTGTTCTCCCATGCATACATTCCTCATATTATTGTCTCAAGGTGAAGGAGAAAAATTAATAGTTGATGAAATTGGTGGTTTTGATGTAGAATGGCATATCTGTACTAACTTAAATACTATCAAATGTATGCTTGGGATATGCAATGGGACTAATGAAAAATACCCTTGTATTTATTGCATGGAAAGCATGAGATCCAAAGATTGGAGTAATTTATGATAAGTATGAAGACTCCCAACTATAGAATCTGTAGATTTAAGAAAATTCAAAAATGAAAGGGGCATTCTATTCTTTCAATATCTCTTAGGAATGTTCATATTTGTACTTTGCATGAAGAGATTAGAATAATTAATAAGCTTCTCAAATTGCATCTTGATTATGCATATTCAATTGAGCCAATATCCTTATCGGATGAGTACAATGATAAATGTGAGGAATTAATCTCAAGAATGGGGTTTCATGGGGGACAAGTTCAGTTGAGAAAGAACCCAATAGTTTTAGGAAAGACAAGAGATGCCTTAGCACATGTCTCTATGGGATGTGCAAAGGCTAGAAGATTTATTGGAAATCACAATGGAAAAGGAGTAAACATGGTATGGGAGAGTTGAAGAGAGTTTTGTGAGATCATGAAAAATGTGACCAACATACCTTGAGTTACATTTTTGTGCAAATGGAGGTTTGGATACATCTCGACATATTTCTGAAAGTGCTCATGAAACAAAAGACATTGTTCATGTATCCAAAAGAGTACAGATCTTTGATTACAAATCTTGTTCAAGAAATAAAGAAAGGATGGAGGGAAAGGATATAACTTTCTATTTGGTAAGGTAGAGAAAAATTCATTCCTATATTTTTGAAATAAAAAATTAAATGACATAAAACCAACTCTTTCTTCTTATATGATGTAACACATTCTTTTAATTCATGGGTGTGATTTTGTGGAAGAGCATGGACCTTTAGCAACTCATAGTAGCCAAGGAATGGGAAAAATCCCACTATTAAGCTCGTACATATTACTTGTGTAGCACAAGACATGGTGGAGGAGTAACAAAAAGAAATGCTCTTGAAAAGCTATTTAACTATTTTTTTCAAAGATAACTTCAAATACTAAAGAATGCAACAAATGTTTATGAAAACTAAATAGCCCCAAAGATAGAAAGGGCTAGCTAGCTTGAAATATCCTTTACAGCCTCTTCATTCTTGGGTATATCTTTCCTTTGTAATACAAAAATTTTCTCCATTTATAATTGACTATATATTTGATATCTATTTGTGGTGCTGCCAAAGCATAAGAGAAGAATGCTAGAAAGTATCTAGCTCTAGAGGCAAAGTAGCCATGTGCATCACAAAAAATTTGAATGGCCACCGACTTTTCAAGAAACATTACTTTATGGATATTATACTATAAGCATGAGTAGAGAAGAAGTTGTGTAAGAGTTTTTATACAAAGAATGGGCCAGGAGGCCTCCTTTGAGAAAGTGCTATGTAAAATCAAAAGAATAAGAGGATCAATTCTAGCAAGGTAGTATCCAAGTGCAACATCCTTTACAGAGCCACCACTACTTCTTGATCCTTTGCCTATTTTCAAGAAATTATCCTCTTCTACAATCTCCAACTAGAGAAAAAGAGTATAAGATAAAAATAAGAATGTGAGAAAGAAAGTGGTGGAAAGGAAATGTAAAATATCTCTCGATATTAATAAAAAAGAAATAAAGTATTACCATTTGATTTTTGTCATTCGCTAGTTTACTTGGATTTCATAAGTTAGTTGATGATATTTTCTTGATCTCTTTGATTTCCTTTTCATACTCAGACTCCTCTCTCCCAAAATTGGAAATCAAAATCTTTCCTAAAGCTCCTGAAACTCCTTATCAATAGTTTGTAATTCTTTCTCAGCATCTTTTGCTTTGGTCAAACACATAGACAAGGCCTTTGGTGATTAACATCTATAACTACCAAAAAATAGTCCTCTCTTAAAGTGAAGTGCCTTTGGATGTTAGACAATAGAAAGTAGTCCATTTCTTTGATTGCAAAGATTGGGAGAGAGAGTACAATAAGGCTCGAGGATGACTGAGATATATCATGGATCTTAGCATTGTTTTCTTCAATAACAGTCTTGGCCTTAAAATGAGCAACATCTAGATTTTTTGCACTCCATTTGAGGGCCAACTTGGTCCTCCACATCCTTGTCATCCTCCAACTCCTTGACCAGACAGTAGTTGGAGGATTTCACTATGTCCAATTGCTACTCATCAAGTCTCATTGGATACTTCATAAAAGAATACTCAACGAATGTAGCAAACTTAAACATAAGCCAACATTTCTGGGTGGAGAGAGTGCACAATATTTGAACCACAAAAATTTTCCAAAGAATGCTTTCCACACTTATTTGTGAATGATATCTTCTCTATGGGTGACTTGCCAGTAGGTATATGAATAAAAATATTTGTCTCCACTTGTGCAATTGGGCTTGCTAGAACTTCAAACTCTGCATAGTCCTCCTTGCAAAAGTCTTTGCAATAATTAGCTACTTGATGTAGATCCCATTTAGGATTAAACATGTCCTTGGCCATTAGGAAAAATGATAGTTTAACTTTGAATAAGGAAATCCAAAAGCCTCTTAGAAGGAGTTATTTTGATGATTGGAGTGAGATCTTGGGTCCTTAATGGGGATTTTCTTTTGATTGGTGGAGTTCTCCCTGAAATTCATTCACTTTTTGTGGACCCTAGAGAGGCAGTAGAAAGAACATATGGGATAGGGCATGCCTTTCTCTTTGCAGACTCCTTGGATGCTATGAGGTGACATCCCTTTTCCTTTTAGGACTCATAGCCTTGGTAGAAGAAATGGGGAGGGGGTTATAACTCTTTGGACATGCCTGAAGGGTGTTGAAATGGAAAATGAAGAGGAGAGAGATATATGTTGCAATGGCACATGGAGAGGTAGTGGGAGATCTAGTAGGTGCTCTAGTTGTGTCAAGATTGTGGGAGAGAAGGAAGGAGTCTCACTTGTAGCTTTCTTGCTTGCACAATGGGGGAATACACACAGGGTGGAGGCTGAAAATAGTTTCCCTCTTCTTAGTTGTGTAAGCCAAAAGAACTCTCATAAAAAGAAATAGAAGAACCCTATATATGGGTCTCAAACCAAACTCAACTAACTAAGGTGGCATACTAACTGAGCCACAAACTAGAGTAGATAAGGATAGCTGTCATGTAGCTATTATTCATGGGCGGTGTACCAACCGCATCTGCAACTAACACGTCAGTGACATAAATGCACAACGGTCACCCTGGCATATCACGAGTGGAGCTCGATCTCTCAACACTCCCCCTCGAGCTCAATCCCAATTCCTGCACACCAAGCAGGACTCTAAAGTTGCGCAGCTTCTCTGCGCCCAATGCCTTCGTGAATATGTCAGCTACCTGGTCCTCTGTGCTGACATAAACTAGATCAATAAGACCTAGTAAAACCCTCGCCCGCACATATTGATAATGCACCTCAATGTGCTTTGTTCTAGTATGATAGACTGGGTTATTTGCCAAGTGTATACTACTCATGTTGTCACAATAAATGACAACTGGCCCATCTGTAGACTGATGCATATCATAAAGTAGCTTATGCAACCAAGCTACCTCACATGCAGCCATTGCTGCACCCCTGTACTCAGCCTCTGTGCTCGACAAGGCAACTGTAGGCTGTTTCTTGCTGCTCCAAGTAACTACAGCACTCTCAAAAGAGAACACATACCCACTGGTAGATCGTCTATCAGAAATACTACCAGCCTAATCAGCATCAGTGTATCCATGCAACTGTATCTGAACCCCAGTCTCATAAAATAGTCCATACTGCAATGTGGACTTCACATACCTGAGTATACGTCTAGCCGCATCCAAATGCGGTTTCCTTGGAGCTTGCATAAACTGACTTACCAATCCAACAACATAGCTCAAATCTGGCCTGGTAATAGTCATATAAATCAAGTGTCCTACTATGCGTCTGTACATACTAGGGTCTTCCAGAAGCTCACCTGCATCTGCGCTCAGCTTCACATTCTGCTCCAAAGGAACTGAAATAGGCTTACAGCCTGTCATCCCATATTTGGATAGCATGTCCAATCCATACTGCCTCTGCAAGAGCTGTATCCCACTTGGTGATCTAATCACCTCAATGCCCAAGAAATAACGCAGCTCTCCCAAATCCTTCATCTCAAACTTTTGCTTCAATAGCATTTTCACATGAAGGATATCTTCATCACTGTCACCTGTCATAATCAAATCATCAACATAAATGACAAGTAGCATAATACATTTCTCTGTTTTTCTCACATAAAGTGAGAAATCTGCCTTGGAAATTTGAAAGCCAATAGTGACAAGATACTATCCTATCTTGTCAGACCATGCTCTAGGTGCTTGCTTCAAGCCATACAAGGCTTTCTTCAACCTGCAAACAAACTCAGGATGAACAGCATGCACATAACCTGGTGGATGCTCCATATAGACCTCTTCTTGCAAATCACCATGCAAGAAGGCATTCTTTACATCCATCTGATGTAAAGACCATCCCTTTGATGCAGCCATAGCAATGACTACTCTTACGGTTGCCATCCTTGCAACCGGACTGAATGTTTCTTCATAGTCAATGCCATATGTTTGTGCATACCCTTTGACTACTAATCTTGCCTTGTATCTGTTCACAGAACCATCAGCATTGTGCTTCACCTTATAAACCCACTTACAGCCAATTGCATTCTTATCTTTAGGCAAAGGTACCAACTCCCATGTAGCATTTGCTTCCAAGGCATCCATTTCTTCATCCATGGCTTTCTCCCATTTTTCTTTTCCCATGGCTTGCTCAAAAGAAGTGGGTTCTGGTTCCTGTATCACTTTGACCATATATGCATAGTGAATGGCTGTAAATCCAACATATTTTAGCCTATCCACAGGATACCTTGCTTTGGTAGACCTGCGCAAAGTAGGTTCACTCCCAGGTGCTGTCAAAACATACCTGGTCTTCCTTACTCCAGGTGTAACAATAGAAGGAATACCCAACTCATCATCAATGCTCTGTTCTGAGCCACTGGATTCACCATCCACATAAGAGTGACCTGCATTCACATCAAACATGGGCTGATCAACCTTCTCTTTTCCTTTTCGTGATACCTGCATACCACTATCTGCATTGCTTTGAGAAGATTCTCCTGATCTCAATCTGCCTGTCCATGGCGAAGAATGTGAACCACCGCTAGAGGACGCTCCAGGTCCACTAATATTTTGTGACTGCTGCTATGAATTCTGTGCAGCATTACCATTTTGTGCATCTACATCATCAATCACATTTACTAGTTTATACCAGCTACTCATGTCATCAAGAACAACATCTCTGCTCACTGTAAACTTACGAGTAGAAGGGTTATAGCATCTATACCCTTTTTGCTGCAGAGAGTAACCAATAAAGATGCACTTCTCAGCTTTTGGATCCAACTTGGATCTCAACTCATCTGGTACATGTACATAGGCAATGCAACCAAAAATTTTCAAATGAGAAATATTTGGTTTCCTACTAGTATACCTCTCCTCTGGAGTCATCCCATGTATTGCTGCAGTGGAAGTCCTGTTCATTATATAGACTGTTGTAGCAACTGCTTCAACCCAGTAAAAATCTGGCAGTCTTTTTCGTTGAGCATGGCACGAGATACCTCTCCAATATGCCTGTTTTTCCTTTCTGCAATTCCATTTTGTTGTGGGGTATGACTGCATGAATATTGCTGCTTTATGCCATGCTCCTGCAGGAACCTTGCAAACTCATTTGAGAGGTACTCTCCCCCTCCATTTGACCTTAGGCATTTCATCTACAGGCCTGTTTCTTTTTCAACCATAGCTTTAAGAGTTTTGAAGTGCCCAAAAACTTCACTTTTCTTTTTCATAAAATACACCCAAACTTTTCTGCTATAGTCATCAATAAAAGTGACAAAATAATGACAGCCTCCAAGAGATGCAGCTTTAGTAGTCCACACATCAGAGTGGATTAATTCCAATGGCTTCTTACTCTCTTGAACATGTCTAGGAAATGGTTTCCTTGCCTGTTTTCCAAACTGACAAGCTTCACATACCTTATGCATTTCTGCTACCTTGAATTTGGGCAATCCTGCAACAATATTTTGGGCCTGCGTTGATTTAAGTCGTTGTACATTAACATGACCAATGCGTTTATGCCAGATATCAATATCTGCAACTACACCGGTCCCATGTGCAAACATTGCTGCACTCAATTGAGGCATGTCTACATCCAACGTAAACATTCTGCCCTTCTTCTTTCCTTTTGGTATCAAGCGACCTTTATTTTTCATATCCTCAACAAAGCATCCATGAGGATTAAATCTGACCTGCAAGCCTTGCTCAACCATTTGACCAACAGAAACCAGATTCTTGGTGATATTGGGAACATGAAATACATCGGACATGTATTTCTTTTTCCCATCCTACATAGACAAAGGAATTTTTCCAATCTGCATAATAGGATGTGCAGTATCATCACCAATCTCCACAAATCCTGGTTTTTCTATTTTCCTTACATCCTCCATCCATTCTGCATGACCTGTCATGTGGTTTGATGCACCTGAGTCAACACACATCATTGCTTTCTTCTACACTTGTCACAGAATTGTTCATGTGCTGCACCATAAACAAATGCTCATTTCTGTCATCACCCTGTCTACTAGAAGATGCATAATTTCCTTGTTGCAGTTTTCCATTCATGATGTCATTCTGCTTTTTATAGCAGTCTTTAACCATATGACCCATTTTACCACAGTAGTAGCATTCAACATTACTGTTTGCATTTTGGCCTCTTTGCCATCCACCACGACCTCTTTGGCTCCCCCTGCCTCTAGAGTTACCACGTCCTCCTCCATAGGACTGGTTTTCTTGAGTTTGCTGCATATTCTGATTTCTACCACGGCCTCCAAATCGGCCTCCTCTACCTCTGCCTCTACCTCTTCCAGCATTTGAGTAGAAGACAGCTTCTTTTGAAGTTCCTCCTGAAGAAGATGCACCACCATTTCTCTGCTCCTCAGAAATTAGAAGAGCAATCAACTCCTCAAAATCAAGAAATCTTTCACGGACGGAAATGGATGTTCAGAA
Source organism: Lygodium microphyllum (assembly GCF_053477565.2). Taxonomy (NCBI): domain Eukaryota; kingdom Viridiplantae; phylum Streptophyta; class Polypodiopsida; order Schizaeales; family Lygodiaceae; genus Lygodium; species Lygodium microphyllum. The sequence goes on along the minus strand of NC_141147.1, from coordinate 73,507,531 downwards.
CTGTGCATAATCCTTTCCTAGACCATTCAAGGTCATAGAAAGTAAATCATCATCTTCCACTGGCGACCCAATGGAAGCAAGTGCATCTGCAATCTTCTTCACCTTCATGTGGTAGTCATTGATGCTCATATTTTCTCTTTGCACATTGTGCAACTCTTGCTTGAGCTGCATTTTCCTAGCTTGCGTATTTGTGCTATACATTTTTGACAAAGTATCCCATGCCTCCTTTGGCATGCTTGCATCCTGAATATGCACAATCATAGAGTCTGAAATACTGATAGGCAGCCGGTACATAACTTTCCTAGCTCTCTCATGCCATGCTTTGAATGCTTGCATTTGCTGTTGATTGGGAACATCAGGAAGAACTGATTCTTCTTCATTTCCTGCAACAAATTCCCAATATTCTTTTCCCATAAGGAAATTCGTCATTCTAAACTTCCATGCTTGGAAGTTGTTCTTGTCAAGCTTTTCAGTGACAATCTGTGAGAGAGAATCAGATGCCATTACAGAACATTGAAAAAAATTCTGTCACTGCAAAGAACACAGCTTCAGCCTCACAAAGGCTAGTCTGCAAAACTGACGAAAGTGGTATTTGACCACACAGTCACTTCCTAGTGACGATTTTGCATCAACAGGCAAGAAGGATGATTCTGTAACTCCCAATGTCTCTGCGCACAAGCATATGATGCAATTTCTACAGTAACTTTTCACCGACTTGTAGAACAGTGGTCGCACAGCATAAAACTGGGTCTTTTTCTGAGTGCGTGCAGAAAACTTCCACCTCCAAAACAGGCCCCAAAATGGCCTCAAATCAAAAAAACAGGGTCGCCAAGGGCTAAAGCCCTTACCCGTAGCATATACTGCCCTCTTGCTTCATCGCGAAGGGCGTCTCAACCTGAGACAATGCACTCTTGCAATTTTCGGCTGTGCTACCTCTGCAGAGATTTGCTCCCAAAACAGAAAATGAAAGCAACACTGCTCCTCTTACCAGAACACCGCGAGCTTGGCTTGCTTTCTTGAGCTCCTTACCACGAACAAGGCTCCGATACCATGTCAAGATTGTGGGAGAGAAGGAAGGAGTCTCACTTGTAGCTTTCTTGCTTGCACAATGGGGGAATACACACAAGGGTGGAGGCTGAAAACAGTTTCCCTCTTCTTAGTTGTGTAAGCCAAAAGAACTCTCATACAAAGAAATAGAAGAACCCTATATATGGGTCTCAAACCAAACTCAACTAACTAAGGTGGCATACTAACTGAGCCACGAACTAGAGTAGATAAGGATAGCTGTCATGTAGCTATTATTCATAGGCGGTGTACCAACCGCATCTGCAACTAACATGTCGGTGACATAAATGCACAACGGTCACCCTGGCATATCACGAGTGGAGCTCGATCTCTCAACAAGTTGCACCATAATGGAGAAGCTTGAATGGAAAACCAAGAGGAGACAAATATATGTCATAATAGTGTGAGGGTAGGCAGTGGTGTGAGATCCAATAGATGCCCCAACCACATCATTAGGGAGAAGCCAAAACAAAGCAAGAGTAGCAAGTTTTAGAGATGGGAGGATATACACTTGTGCCATAAGGGAAGGAATGAGCCACAAACATACAAAACACAAACCTAGGAGTGCCTGTACTACAAAGAGAAAAAAAGTCCAAAAAAAGATTAAGTTGACCTCTTTATAGACACTCTTGGCACTTGGCAAAAAACTAGTTGTTGGATTCAAACATTGCACATGTGGCAAAAATATAGCCGTTGATATTTTCCATTGGAGCTAGCCACTGAAAACCCTAGATCATCTAAGGAATATGAGTCTAACATGTGGCACACTAGGTGGGTAACTATAAAAGATAGAACTTATTGCATTGTTTCATTCACACTCTGGCTCTCCCTATGGACCGCTGACATATCCACTTGACTCTTACTTCCTAACGGTGTGAGCCGCTACATCAACCTTCTTGTTTGCACTATATCGACATCCACCATCAAGAAACCCATATAGTGTGATAGGATTCCACATGGCCTTGTCAATTGTCACATTGGTACCATGATGGCCATCCACTCCATCGTGTTGTCTCACAAGTGATGATAAGAGATAAACCCCTCACACAACTCGAAGATAAGATGACAAGAAGTGCAAGTAAATATATGTGACTTTGCTTAAGTGCTAGATTTAACTACAAATTTCATCCTTCCAAAACTCGACACAAAAAAAACTAGTCACAGCCAGAATAATTATGCCTACTATTGTAGCTAGTAACAAAGTGAAAGTCTTGAGTCTCAAGACTTGAAGTTCTCTAAACAGGATTTTTTGTAAAAACATTTCCCACCTCTTTAAAAAAAAAATTTCTTCAAAAACCTTCAGCTTGGACTTTAGAAAAACCTCCACATCTCCAATAGACCTTGTGCCACCAATTTTTTTGTGCTGCCACCTTTTTTAAAAGTATCATTCATTATCACAATCTACCTTTGGACCTGCTACATTATAACCTCTAAGCTAAACATTGAATAGTGGCATATGCTAATGATAGCAATAACACTCCTCACGAAGAGTTCACGATAACAATCATCTTGTCAAGAATACATAACCTTGGATACATGGACAGAAAGATTTGACAACTAGCTTTCCTTTGATCATGCTATAATCAGTAGCTTCGAATTGAAAGTTTATACTTCCACTGTCGACTTCTTTCAAAAAATACTTTCTTTATTGTAAAACACTGGCTTAACCAAATCCTTGCCAATCATCAACACTCCATCTGAAGCCTCTTCAAATCCTCAAATCCAATCATGTATATTGTATATAATGTAACCTATTTATGGAATAATTTTGCTAAATGAGATGATTTAATCCTACTAATTGGGACTTGCTCTATCTTGTTAATGACCAATATCGATGATGATTTCACATTCTCTTCTCCATGACTCTTTAGTTTGTCAAGAATTTGAGCATAATAGCATGTCCATCCTCTAGAGACTCCATAATTTCTTATTCAACCTCCCCAAAGGCATGTAGAATTGGCCTAGTTCATTGACATAGTTTGCATCCAAAAAAGATGCCTACTCTTGGTTCCATGCAATGTGCTCTAGCAAAAATATTATTTGATAATGAAATCAATGCTTAATCACATATGAGTTGAGAAGAAGTGCAAAGTTGAATATACCAAGATAATTAAGGTTTCAAGCTATGTCAAAAACAATCCTAGTCTAAGCAAACATGAAAATTTTAGTTTTTTAAAAAAGAGATAAGCAATCATGCAGACAACTAAGCACATTATCCTACCTACTTGATGTTACACTAGGGGTTTTCAATTTGCATAAAAATGCTTGACATATTTAGCCCACCCCCTAGTCTGCAAGCATTCATGCATAGTGATGATACATCAATCATGCATTTAGTTTCCTTGTTCTTTTGCTCTTCTTTATTACATTTCATCCACTCTTCCAACTTAATTATCATCAGTCTTAATACATACTTCTTCAATCTATATCCATTGACCATTTTTTTATGTGCTTTTCCATCTAATCTTTCTTATGCATAAGTCCCATTTTTGTATGTTTCAATCACTCTAAACGGTCCCTCCCATTTAGTTTGGAATTTCTTTTGAAATGTGTGATCCAACTTACTGTTAAACCTTAAAACCAAGTCTCCTTTTTAAAGTTTTTGTTTTTTATTTTGATTAAATTTTTAAATAATTTTTCTTGACTTCTTTCATAATAATCATTGCCTCTTTCTTGTTTAATTGTGCTTCTTGTAATTGCAATAACCTTTCTTTCAAATAACATTTATCCTCATTCTCACTCAACTTTTCAACCATCCTCAAAGTAGGTATTTCCACTTCTATAGGAAATAAAGCTTCTCTTAAACCATTTTATACTGAGAAAACCCAGTATTTTCTTTCCTAGATAAATCCTAAGCCCATAAATTAAATGCACTTTGAAGCTCAATATCCCACATTTGAGGATGATCTTTAGTCATGTTTTTCAACATCCTAATTAGCTCACCATTGAATCTCTCATTTAAACCATTGTAGTGAGGATAATAACGCAAACCAAATTGTTTTGTTATCTTCTTTTTCTGACAAAGATAATTTATCAATTATTCTTTGAAATATGTCCCCTATCTAATAAAATTTCTAAAGGCATCCCAAACTTGTAGCATATGTCCTCATATATAAATTTTCCCACATTAGTGAGTTTGATGTTCTTAACTGCTTTAGCTTTTGCACAACAGGAAAGATAATAAATTTCAATTAAAATATAAATATTTTCTCTTAAAGTATGAGGTTTTAGAATTTTCTTACTCATTCTCTGACATTCATGACAAGACCTATACCAATGATTTACATCTTTATACGGACTCAGCCAACTTTATGGAGTGTAATTTTGTAGGCATAACTTCCTCCACAAGCTCCCTCATGGTTACTTTCAAGAATGTGATAAATTTTCTTTTTCTAAGGCACTCTTCTAAGAATGAGATCCACTCCTTTTGCAAATAGAATTCCATCCACTAATTTATACCTTCCAACCCTTCTCAAAAATCCATATTGTTTTTCTTTAGGAGTACTACATGGTATCTTCCTAAACTTCAAAAGAAACCCTTCTTCGAACTCAAGTATTTCTCTTCCTAGATACAGAGGAAAATTTTCTCTAATAGCAAATAGATTGCAACTTGCACAGCATTATTAGCTTCCTGATTTTCTTCTTTGGCTATATTCTCTTAAAATTGGGCTTCTTGGTTTGCCAGACTCAAAGAATTTTCTTTCCTAAAAGTAGAGCATCACCTCTAATCCTCAATCTTTGAAGTGCCATTCTTTGCCAAATTGAGATAGCTACTTGCAAATTTGTAGATTTAGCTTCATTATTACTGAGTGCCTCAAGTTGTATAGTTTCTCTCCTTATCAAATTTCCTTGTGAATCATAAACCAAAAATCCAATAAATACTATATTAGAGAATATATGAATCTCCCAAGTTTCACTCTCAAATTAGAAATAAAGATTCTACCATGTGGCTAAATCTTAATCCATTTTTTGAGGATGGAACTTGGCACTATCATCTATATAGTATCCAGAAAAAGTTTCACCTTCAAGGAAGGGGGTAACAATTTGACCATGTGACCAAATATTGACCATCCTATAAATTTCCAAGGTATATGGAAATTTCCAAACTCTCTAATATAGTGTTAATAGATGATGTTTGATGTGCCTTATGATATGAACCATTGAAGTACATCAAAAATCAGTTTTCAATTTATGATCTAGCATGTTCTTTGTTTCCAAAAAAAATTTTCAATAAAAATGAACTCCCCCTATAGGTCAAAAGGTTTGCTATTGTTGCTTGAGTTGAATCCTCAAGTTGGAATTTATACTAAAATTCATCAAGATTAAAAATCCACTTCATATCTCTCCTCAAAAGATTTGAGCTATTTACTAGTTGTGGCAACAATGCATAGCTAGTCAAAATTGTGAAGGACCTAGGCAACAAGTAACTCCTAAACTTTCTACAAGCAAAGATCACACTGATAAATCACTAGCTCAATTTTAGTATAAGTTCTTTCTACTTGAAACTTCACTCAACTTGCAAAATAAAAGGGTCTTATGAATCAAGAATTCCTTCCTTGTTGCGTGCAAAATGGTCCAATAGCATCTTCTCCTATTGAAGGATTCACAAAGAATTCCTTTATCCAATTAGGTGCTTGAATATATATGAAACATGACGTACAATTTCCTTGACATACTGAAACACTTTCTTAGCATCTACTTTCCATTATAAAGGATCCTTCTTAGCTACCATTTGCAATGGGTATAACAACTAAAAAGCCAAATGTATAAATCTTGATAGATATTTTACCTTATGAATGAAAGTCAAAAGCTCCTTAATGTTTTTAGGTGACATCAAGGTGACTAAAGCTTTTACTTTTTCAAGATCTAGTTCTATTCCATTTTCACAAACCACATGGCCAAGAAGTTTCACTTTGGGTTGAGCTATTTTACATTTCTTTGGATTCAATTTGACAACCATAACTATCCATCGTCTCAAACACTCTGTCCATTTTTTCACAATGACCAAGTCTTGAGCTATGCACATACACATCATCAATGAAATCCCTCACAAACTTTCCTAGGAAAGGACTTAACCTTTTATTTACTCTTCCTTGATACCATGCTAGCCCATTATTAAGTCCAAAAGGTAAAAATCTATTGTAAAAACATCCCCAAGGTGTTAGAAAGGTTGTTTTCTTTTGATATTCAAGTGCAATGGATAATTAAAAATAACCTAAAAAGCCAATACAAAAAATATACCATTCATAACCTGCAATTGAATCCAGAATCTCATGAAAGAAATGAAGTGGATAATGATCTCGCTTTGTGGCTACATTTAATGGTTTAAAATTTTGTAATGAAGGAGGCAGGAGAGAGAGAGAATGAGAGAAGAGAGAGAGGGTGAAAAAGAGAGAGAAAGACTTCAAGAAGAGAGAGAAAGAGAGTGATGAGGGGAGAGAAAGACTTGAAAAAGAGAGAGAAAGATAGAAAGAGAGAGGAAGAAGCCATGAGAGCTTGGAGAAGGAGATGAAGATGAAAGGAGACTTGTATTAAAATCTGATGATAAAAAATCAAGTCCCTAACATCTTATATACTAGCTAGTGTAGCTAGTATTTCCCCATTATTAAATCCCCCTCTCTTACATTCCATCCCCACCTGAAGGTGTTTGCCCTCAAAAACAATTTGGGCACTTATGATAACTGGACAGGAGTATATCATAGTACTACTCTGCTGCATTATTATAGGGGTATACAAATGAATGAAGATGTATTATTGTGTATCTTGGGTCAAAGACGTATGTACGTTACATGGTTCTTATTGGGGAATTATAAAAATGAATTTTGACCCAAGTATCTTGAGTAAATGTGAGTTGCAGACAGTGGACAACAAGCTGTTTACTACAGGACCCTGCTGTAGTAAATCTGTCATAACTTTCGATAGGAGACTCCGATCGGGGTGGACCATATATCAAAATAGAGCTCTCGAGGAGTTCTTTCAGCCCATGTATGGTGTCCATTGCTGTCCCATAGTGCAGTGTAAAATTTGCTTTGAAATAGAGAGCTGTCTGTAGTCAATCTGAAAGAAAACAGGGCCATAGTTAGCTAGATTTTAGCCAAATCTGCTTCTAATAGGTATGGGAACTCTTCCAAAACTGAAGTTGGCCTCCAAGAAGCTTCCTCAAGTGGTAAACCTTGCCACTTAATCAAGTATTCCATGATGGAGCGAGAGTGAAGCTTCTTTTTTCTTTGTCTTATGATTTTCTCGGGTATGTATTGAATGATGCCTTCTTCATCTATCGGTGGTAACTCCTCAACATAATCCATTGATGATTCAATGAAGGGCTTCAATTGGCTCACATGGAAGACATTATGAATTTTCATGGATGGGGGTAGTGCTAACTGATATGCCAAGTCTCCGACTCTTTTGACAATCTGGTATGGCCCATAGAACCTGTGAGCCAACTTATTGCTGGACCCATCCTTAAGGGTGGCATATCTGAACTTGGGCACCTTCAAAAGCACCAAATCCCCTTCTTGGAATTCAACATCCCTTCTTTTGTCATTAGCATAAAGCTTCATTTGATCTTGAGCTTTCTTCAAGTTAACTTTGCATTGCTGAAGTAAGGCCTGCATTTTATCCAATTCCTCCTTGCTTTGTGGGTTTATTTTATCATTGAAGATAACCGTGGGGAGGGGCACCTTATAGCTGTACAAAGCCTTGAATGGTGAAACTCCAATGCTAGAGTGTATATAGTTGTTATAGGCAAACTTAGCCAGATCCCAAGTATTCTGCACATCATAATAGAAATGCCTCAAGTAAGTTTCCAACCACTTGTTAACCCTCTTTGTTTGGCCATCAGTTTGTGGATCGTAAGCAGTGGAAGGGGCTAACTGAGTGCCTATAGAGCTGAAAATTTCCTGCCAAAAGTTGCTCATGAATTTAGCATCTCGATCATGCACAATGACCTAAATATGCACGTTTACTCACTTAATATTCACACTATAACCTATACATGGTTTGGGTCCTCAAGTGCAAGACAATACTCCAGGCTTGCTTAGAGTTCGACCTATCTCCCAAACTAATCAAAATATTTCTTGTGCACAATAAGAAGACTAGCACTACCCCTTAAGGAGAGACCACATGAGAGGTTTTCCAATTGCAGGTATTAAAGGCTCCAACGAAAGCACCGTCAGCTCTACTCAACACTCACCTCTGAACACTTACCCTTTACTTCATCATGCAAGACCACCAGAGAATCATCACAAGCAGAATCCACCATGAGCATCCCAAGAACACCAACACCCGTGCCAGCTATGAGTGACCATTCCCAACAAAGAGTAGCCCTATCGCCACCTACAACAATCATATCACCAGCCAATCAGAACAGCAAAGTGCCACCAACGACCTTCATCCGCACCAACATCAGAACTCCTTCAAGGCAAACCACAACAGTCCCTTCCACCCACGTTTTCGGTGCAAGCTCCGCATGCTACCTTTGACGAAGAGTGCCATGGGACTGGCACTCGTCTAGGAGGGGGCTAATGTTAACCGTTAGACGAACAAGGTGAAAAATCTGAAAAAGCTAAAGCAAAAGACAAAGGCCAAGGCAAAAGTGAAACGGAAGACGAAGGCCTGCCAAGAAAAATATGGAAGCACAAGAAATGCAGAGAAGTCCTAAATAAAGGAAAAGGACGCACAAGAAAAAGCGCGAATCAATACTTTTGTAAAAGAGCGCAAGCGCATCATGGTTTAATTTAAAGAGCACTGGGCTCTCACCCGTGCAATTTGTAAAGGTAGATGGGCGGTAGGAAGGAAGCTAGGAAGATAGAAGGGCAATGGGAAAAAGGGCCTAGGCCACGGTCGGCCATGTAAAAAAGGGGATAAGGGGATGACCGCCCAAAAGGGATTTAGGGTTTTCTATATAAAGTTGAAAAGTGAATGAGAAGCTCATTTTTGTGTGTGACCAAAAGTAGCTCTCCTCTTCTTCTTCTTCTTCTTGTTCTTGCTTGCTTGAGCTTGTGCTTGAGAGAGGGAGTGTGAGAGTGTGAGGGAGTGAGTGTGTGAGGGTGAGGGACCATGGGGTGGAGAAGCTCTCCATCTTCTCCTGTCTTCTTCTCTTCTCTTCTCTTCTCTTCTCTTATCTTGCTCACGGCGATGGAGCTTGGAGCTTGGAGCGGGAGGATCGAGCTTGCTTGAAGCTTGCACTTGGATCGTGGAGCTACCGGAGTGTGCGGGAGAGGAGGCAACTCGATCGGCATGAAGGTAAGCTCACTACACCCAGTAGGCATGAGAGCACATAGGCTATGTGAGAGGTAGCCATTAGCACTCGGCTTGAAACGCTTGAAGCAATAAGCGGTCCCTGGGTCTTGGCGGTTGAGCGTGAGCTCCCACTACAATGCATAAACATAATTTTTTGCAATTATATGTTGGTTTATGCCATCAATAATTTGACAAGGTAACTCATTGATTCACAAGAGATGAGGATTATAATATTAATAGATTTCACAAATTTTTTATGAACTATGGATCATCTTGAAATATTAGCTTGATTGAGCCCTAGAACCAATTTGTATTAAATGAGAGCATTGATAAGTTGATCCTTGTGAAATGAAATCTTCTCTAGCTCAATTAACTTTGTCTAGTTTCTTCTACATAAGGAAAAAATTTTGTTATGAGTCTTTTTAGCATCACAAACCATGTAAAAGACTTTAGTAGATCTACATGAAAGGCATCATATTGTCCAATCATTTGGAAGCTCAAGCCTATCAAAAAATCAATTATTTGAATGGCACAAAAGAATCCATTGGGAAACTATAAAAACACTAAAGTTTAGCTCAAATCTTCTTTGAGCTTTCTTTTTTGGAATTTCAAGAAAATATATTGCATTGAGGATGAAAAACTAAGGAGAAATCAATCCAAACTCTCAAATAAAGCATAAGCATACCAAAGATTAATTGTGGATTTGTTCATGACTAAGGTGCCCTTGCATATTTGAGATGAGAGAGCAAACCAAGAGACCTTTCTCCATCAAATTTGAACCTCTAAAAATCTAGATAAGAGGAAACAAAGTTAAAAGACTAGAATGAGAGAGAAAATTTTTAGTGAGTCTACTACAAACTTTGAAGCTTTTCTGCATGCATAGGATTGAGTGGAGAGGCATGAATGGTTCAAAGATAGAGGACAAGCTAACTATGTGGGAAGTAGCCCTAAACTATTTTGAGAAGTAAACCCTTAAAAGAATAAGAGCTTATGTAAGTCCCATCTATTACGTCTAAGTCCAACAATCAATGCATGAGATACCACAGCTTCAATGTTTCTTTTTTATATAAAATGTACACCTTAGGTTTAAGTTAGTATGAATTCAAGTCCACTTCATGCTTACAATGTTATATATGTACCCATGAATATATTGAAATAGACAAAGAACATTGTTTGGCCAATCTTATTGTTGTAGATTTAGAAATTGTGCATTTTTTTCATGGCATATTGAAATGATGTTTCATATCTACTTGAATACAATTTTTTGTATGTCATGATATTTTCTATGCTGATTTGAACTAGTATGATGTACTACTTGTAGTAAAAATGTTTACTGTGCATGCGGGTGGAATTTGTTAAAAAAAACGAGGGAGCTTTTGATTGCGTAATTGCATATCCATTTTTAGCTGAAATTTTACAAAAACCAATAGCTCCTTGGAATTTTTTTCAAAACCAAAATAATGTGCATCTATATTGGCTCACATGTCCACATCTAGCACCACATTTGAATTGAAGACTGGATGCACTTATAAAACCAAGCTAGTAGGTAGGTGACACATCCATAAGATTTATTGTAAATTGAAAAATGTATATATTTTTGCATCTAGGACTCCTATTTCTTTTAGTGGAATTTTTCGTGAAAATTTTTGTATTTCAATTTTTAAATCTCTAAGCATTTCCTAAACATATGACCAAATGCAAAGATACAAATAATAAAACTCAAAAGCATATTTGTTGGTCAACTTCATACAACTTTGCACATCACTAAACACCTTTGATCCACAACTTCATAGCTTTTTGCACATCAACAAATAGCATCAATGCACAACTTGAATAGAAGCTCTATCGCTATTACTAGTAGAAGAGGCCTTAGAATCAAGCAAAAGGGGGGGAAATATGACAAGAATAGAAACGCCACAAATGACTCACCCATATGGAAAAAAGTAAAAAATCATCCATGACAACTTGCTAGATGAGGAGCCACATATCATAAGTCAAGTTTTCCATACCTTATTCACATGGATTAAGCAAATGCACATGCCAACAAGATCTAAAGGGGACCAATAGAAGATATCCTAACCAAAATTACAGTGAAGCAAAACCTCAATGATTTTTGGATTAAGCATGGGTCATGATGCTATAGTCAAGGCACAAATGAGAATCCTCAAGGCCAAAACAAAGCATCAATATATAAATTGAAGTTAAAGATAGCAAGCTTGCTTTTGGGAGTACTCTCACTAGACTCATTTATGAAGCTTGAACTAACCAAATGTTGCATCACTCATTTAAAGGGGATTCCCACTGGGATCACCAGTAGATAGAGTAGACTTCACTTTATACCAACCATCAAGAAGAATAGCATGAGAGTGATCACCAAAAGTAAGAAGAAGGTGAGAAACATGAAAGAGAAGAAGGTGAAAAGAAGGCAGCAAAGGAGAGAGGCAATCTACTAAAGAAGGAAAAAGGGAAGACACAACACAATCTATGGAGGATAGGACTAAATATTAGGAATAGAAGAAAAGAACCAATAAAAAGACTTTCATTGGGAGTGAAGCTTTAGGAAGTAGAGTTCTATGTGACACTATAGGAATCTAGAAAAGAGATAGAAGCATGAGAGGCCTCCCTTTCCTAAATGAGTATGGAGCTATCCTCATAGCCATGCGGCTATCCTTTGAGGAAGATATAAGACATTAGAGAAGCTCTTAGCACAATGGGTACATATGGAGAGCAATAATACAAGCTATTAAGAACAAGGTGATGAAGTTAACAAAAAGGAAGGCCTAAAAAGAAGGCACAATCACTTTATAAGCTAGGAACAGCATCTGTGAGGAACTTAGGCTAGCTAAGACCTAAGGAGAGCTTCTACAAAGAGTAGGTTAGAGTGTACAAACATGTCATGTCATTGCAATAATAGATCTATTTGAATGCAAAACTTGGTGTACCAACCACTTGTCTACAACATGATTTTGGTTGTGAGCTAAATACATCCACTTACAATTAGCCAAGGAAAGACTAGTGTGATTGCTATGGCTCACGAGTTATGACAAGCAAGATTTGAATAAAATAGGGTTTTGGACATCAACATATTCTCAAACACCATCCTCATCATGTGTTTGTCATTGGGAATCAAAAGAAGGGGCCACTAAAGCCCTAGAGCTAACAAAATTTATGACACCACCAACTAACTATGTAGATCCATGGGAACTAAATGAAGAGCCTCAATGTGTACATAAAAAAGTAGAAATATTTGAAAGTGCTCAATACTCTTATGATCAAATGATTAAAATCCTTTGGACTCAAGTCTAGAAACTAATAGACACACCCATATCCTTGGATCTATTTGGCTCCCAAAGTATGAGATGAGGATCCAAATATGGTAGTTTAGCATTTTGCATAGCACAAAAAATCCAATTTTGCAATAGAATTTGACATTAACATATCACAAGAGCCAAGATTTAGACAGATTTTCCCATCCACTATCATCCAAACCCTCATGAGGATAGCTACTAGCATCTCAAGGAAACAGTCGGAGTAGTAAGATACTATAAATTTCAAGAAATGCTTGCTAGCTTTGAGAGAACATAATGTCTTAGCTCAAGAAGAAACCCCCAAAGACATGGAGAATGTAGCTTGAGTAGTGCTCATTGTTTGGCAAATGAGCAAGCTTTGTTTGTAGTTTTCTACTCTCCCCATAAGAGACACGCAATATATGATGCCAGGAGGCATATTTCACGGTGGATTTCGTGCCATGGTAGATTCTGTGAGGTTTTACGGTGGATTCCGTAAACTTTGATGACTCCGGCTCATACACAAAGTGGATTCTTTGTGCGAGAAGTTGATGGGGACGCCTGTCCTTTTCGGGCGTTTCATTAATTTAGTGTGTACATGGGTGATTCCATAGCGGGTGATTCCACAAAATGCATATTAAATTAATAAACATTTATGAGTTTAGAGTGCGCACTCGTAATAAATTAAGGTTAGGATTTATCTCTAACCAGTTGATTTATTTATGTAGCTGAAGACTGCTAGGTATTCACTTTTGTTGGTTTAATTGTATTATTTTACTAACGATTGTGAATGCTTCAGTTGATGTGTAGAGATAGCAGTAGTGGCGGAGGAAAGCATTGGAGGATAGCGAGTATTCTATTTATGGATTATATTTTGATGGGCGCATACCTTAGGTATGACGCCTATATTTTGTCACGCCTATTTATTGAGGCGTTGGTTATTTATTATTATTTTGTATGCGCATGGGTGCACGATTATGTTATTTCTACTTGGACATTGTATTGGGCATGCCAGACTCTTTGGGCACCACCCGTTAGCTTTATTCCTATTTTGTGTTAAAGCAAACTCAAAAGCTAAAAGCTTGCTATTTTGTAATTTGGGCTATTATTTGAGCTTGAAGATGAATAATACATAAAATACATGCTTTGTGGAGCGCTCACACAAGGCATGGGGGGAGATTGCACCCAATTGTCTCTTGCTCTTGTCATTCATGCTTTTTACCTTGTTATTTGTGCAAAAAGTAGAGTTTTATTGTTCTTAGGGACCTTTCGGCATTCACTACGCGAGCGTACAGTATCCGATCTGCGCACCAGTGGTATCAAAGTGAAGCTGAGATCAAGAGTTTCCAATCGCTACCCATCTTGTGCGAAGGTGGAGCTCCTGGAATGATCGGGCTCTACGGTCAATCTCGTCGCGAACGGTCGATACAGGCAGATTCCTGGCAATCAAGAACCCATGTTTCCATCATCGGATCATGAAGGACCGGTCTGCAGAGGCGGAGAACCACTCCTACATCTTCTTCATCAAGTCGTCAAGAACAGAGATAAGTCAAAAAACTCCATATCTTCAAGCTTTAAAAAGCTTAAAAGCTTCAAATCCTCATCACGTGCTAACAGAAGGGACCTCCAATTTTTGCACCGGCTGAAAAACGGCCCCCCCCCCACGATTTTCACTGTTGACAGATAGATCAAGCTCCAAGCTTAATCACTTAAGCAACAAGTCACTTAAGCTCTTCAATCTTGCAAGTCTGCAAAGTTCTCAACTCAGCAAGTCTATCAAGTCTAAGTTCTGCAAGTTCCATAAAGCAAGCAAGTTCTGCAAGTCTACAAACTCTGCAAGTCACATTAGTCTGGTACTCTGCAAGTCAGACAAGTCAACTGGAGTCAAAACTGACTTCTGTCCAAAACTCATAGAAGGGTTGTTCCTGCGCAGAAACTCCGAACTGCAAAGTTGTTCATTGGAAGGTACTCTATCCATACGCAGGTTTGCTAAAGCATTTTCAACATACGAAGAAGGATAAAACGTAGATTTTTCGAAGATTGTGAAAACCACACCCAAAAATACATAAGCCTTGTATTCCCAAACTTGAGCTACGCTCATCCCGCTAACTTGATTTTGAGTGAGAAAGGTCTTTTGAGTTTTGCAGGATGACAGAACCACATATGGATGATTTAATGGCTGAAGGCAACCTACCTGAACCTACGATGGAGCAAAAGCTGGATTTAATTATGATGCAATTGGATGAAGAACGAAGAGCGAGGCAAGCATTGCAAGTTCAATTGGCAAATTTACAAAGATCGTCTATCGACAAAGAAGAACCTCAATCTGAAGATCTTATTCGACGTACCATCGATGCGACTCTCGAAGCTCAAACCATCCGCAAGGAATCAAAGATAAGTAAAAGAAATTTCAAATTCTGTACTTTCAATGGCACTCGAGAGGGAAAAACTGTTCTTGCATTCATTAGTCAGTTTGACGACTACTTTCATGAGGAAACCTATGCAGAAAAAGATAAAATCAAGTGTGTCACTAATCATTTAGTGGACAGAGCATCTCTTTGGTGGACTGTAGTACGCAAGAGTATAGATTGTCCCGCTACGTGGGAGAATTTCAAGAAGAAGTTCATGCAGAATTTCCTTCCTCCACAATTTCATGAGAAAGCTATAAAGCAATGGGATCTTCTTCAACAACGGGATCGTGAGCCTATTCCTCAGTATACAGAGCATTTTTGGAATGCACTACTCCAGCTACGCATGCTTGAAGGCATACCTGAAGCGACAAACAAGCGCAAGTATATGTCTAGACTCCTTGGGCATTACTACGCTGAAGTTAACATGTTCAAGCCTGCTACTCTTGAAGACGCAATTTCACTAGCTCACGACACTGAAGACAAGCTACGAGGTAGAGACAGACATCCACAGCAATTCCAAGCCAACGATAACTATGGATCTAAGCAATTCAACTCAAACTTTAGAAGATTTAATCAAGGTCATTTCTCTTCATCATCTTTCCGTAAGAATTGGGCAAAACCACTTGCAGTACCATCCAATGTCAATCAAAACCCCGAGCCTATTCCACAGCCAAATCCTAATGTCCCTACACTTCCTGCCATTGCAAACAATGTAACCAAAGCCAAACCTATAGTATGCTATAAATGCCACCAGCTTGGACATATAGCAGCAAATTTCCATTCGAAGAAGCCACCTGCCCATATCAACTACCTTGGAGCAATGGACGATGAAGAACATGAAGATATGCCTGATTTCACGGAAGATGAGGACGACACTACTACTACTTCGGATACTTTACCAGGTATGCCAACTCCACATTCTTTATTGACTATGAAATGTTTGGTGCATGGAAAGGAAAAGATTATTTTGCATGATGACGGTAGTACCCTTGATTTTATTTCAGCAAAGCTAGTAAAAGAATTGAAATTACAGACTGTACCTACGCATTATCGCATTAAAGCAGCATTCTTAGGCACTAGGTATAATGGTACACAGGAAGTGCAAGACTTAGAGATTCAAATCGGTCAATACACTGAAAGAAGAAATTTTCTAGTTGTTCCATTACAGTCAAGTGACATTATTTTAGGTATGCCTTGGCGTCATCAGCATAACCCAAATATAGACTATTCCACACATTCAATTAATATTAAATTTCAAGGAAAGCCTATTACACTGTATGGTATGCATGCATCTAATGCTTTTCCACTGCTTTCGCATACTCAAGCTAAACGTGCATTACGCAAGAGTAGTAAATCGTATCTCATTTGGGTAAATATTGCAAGTAAAAGAAAATCATATGCACCCTAGGCATAAAGACTTTCTTGCACATTTTAAAGACTGTTTTGCCGAAGATCTACCACCTGGTTTACCTCCTTCACGTCCAGAAGACCATAAAATAGATTTGATTCCTGGCACACAACCACCTTGCAAAGCACCATATAGGCATAACCAGATAGAGAAAAAAGAAATCCAGAGTCAAGTTGAGGAATTACTAAATAGAGGATTGATTAGACCTAGTAGTTCTCCATTCGGTGCACCTGTTATGTTAGTCAAGAAAAAGAATAATACCTATCGTATGTGCATTGACTATCGTGCTTTAAATAAGATCACTGTAAAGAATAGGTATCCAATTCCTAGAGTTGATGACCTTATGGACAAACTGCAAGGATCTACTATATTTAGTAAAATAGACCTTAAGTCTGGTTATCATCAGGTGAGACGAGATAAGTCAGACATATTCAAAACTGCATTTAGGACACAGTTTGGTCATTACAAATTTTTAGTGATGCCATTTGGATTGACTAATGCACCTGCTACATTTAGTAGAATGATGAACCATATATTTTTGAAATATCAGTATTGTGTAATTGTCTTCTTTGATGATATTTTGGTGTTTAGTCAAAATGAGAAAGAACATTATGAGTATTTGTCATTGGTTTTCCAATTATTAAAAGATAATCAATTGTATGCAAATCCTGAAAAGAGTGAATTCTTTAAAACAGAAATTGAGTATTTAGGTCATATTGTATCATCTGATGGAATTAAAGTTGACCCTAAGAAAATAGATGCAATATTGAATTGGCATGTACCTAAAAATGTGCATGAGTTACAATCTTTCCTTGGTCTTGCTAGTTTCTATAGGAAGTTTGTGCGAAATTTTTCATTACTTGCTTTACCATTAACCAAACTTCTGAAGAAAGGTATTGTCTATCATTGGTCTGAAAATCAACAGAAATCCTTTGACTTATTAAAACATGCATTAACCCATGCCCCTGTCCTACAGTTGCCTAACTTTAATAGAACATTCTTTCTAGTAGTAACTGATGCTAGTGGATCAGGAATAGGAGCTGTACTTATGCAGGATAATCATCCTATAGCCTATTCTAGTTGTAAGCTGAAACCCTCTGAAGTGAAATATTCCACATATGACAAAGAACTATTAGCTGTTGTACAAGCATTAAGACAGTGGAAACACTACTTAATGGGTTCAGAATTTATGATAAAGACCGATCAACAATGTATTAGACATTTACTCAACCAACCCCAAATATCTGACCAACATATCAAATGGGCATCTTTTATCCAAAGTTTTCATCCTATCATTCAATATCAACCCGGTAAAGAAAATGTAATGGCTGATGCATTAAGTAGAAGACCTGCCATTCATAATATTTCTGTTATATCTTTTGATTCTTTGATTGCTATGAAAGATACTTATCATCAGGATATTACTTTTCATGCTGATTGGAATAAATTAGTTCAAAATAACTTGATTCCTATTGATTCAGTGTCATTTAATGATGGATTTATGTTTTATGAAAAGAGATTATGTGTTACAGTTCCATTCAGATCTTTTGTTTTGAATGAGATTCATTGTCCCCCATATCAAGGTCATAGAGGTATCATATCTACTTTACGTACATTAACTGAAGATTTTCATTGGCCGCATATGGACACTAATGTATCTAACTTTGTTTCTGAATGTTTGATTTGTCAAAGAGTTAAGAGACATCATGGTAAACAGTATGGATTACTTATGCCTTTATCTATTCCATCTAGACCATGGGAACAAATTTCTATGGATTTTATTACTGGTTTACCTCATACTAAATCTAACCATGATACGATTTGGACAGTAGTAGATAGGTTTAGTAAACAAGCATATTTCATTCCATGTAAGAAAACTTTAACAGCATCACAGGCAGCACAATTGTTTTTGAAAACTATTTTCACTATCCATGGATTGCCAAAAGTTATTATTTCAGATTGTGATTCTAGATTTTGTAACAACTTTTGGATTACTCTGTTTGCTAACCTTGGCACAAAGATTGATTTCTCATCTGCATTTCATCCTGAAACTAATGGACAAACAGAAGCCACTAATAGCATTATTCTAGATCTTTTACGTGCTTATACTATTTCTAAACCTCAGACATGGAATACACATTTGCATTTATTACAGTTTGCATATAGCAATACACCACATACATCTACAAAGAAAGCACCGTTTGAAGTGATTTATGGATATAGATTATCTGCACCTGTTGCATCTTTGTCAAATAGAATTCAGAGTGCTAATGATATTGCTAGTATGCACAATACTATTTTTGATGAGGTTAAAGACATGATTGCCAAAGCCCAGCAATCATATACCAAACAAGCGAATAAGAAAAGATAAGCAATGAATTTCAAAGTTGATGATTATGTTTGGTTGAGAATGGAAAAACATAGACTACAAAGTGTAGGTAGACACCCAGTTGTTAAATTAGCTCCTAGATTCTATGGACCATTTAGGATCATTCATAAAATAAATAACAATGCCTTCAAGTTAGAATTACCACCTCACTAGAAAATTCACAACACATTTCACATTAGTTTATTAAGACCATTTAGAGGCCAACTACCTGTACACCCTGTTTATGAAAACCCACCTTTCTTAGAGGAAGAGACTGAAATATTTAAACCAGAAGCTATCATAGATACTGACTTTATGACCACTAGAACTGGCCGAAGATATTCTAGATATCTAGTTAAGTTTAAGAACCATCCTGTAGAAGAAGCTCAATGGATGCACGCTAGAGACTTAAATGATTTCCCCACTCTGTTAGCTCCACATTGAGCTAATAGCAATTGAGGTCAATTGCTATCCCACCCCGGGGGTATGATGCCAGGAGGCATATTTCACGGTGGATTCTGTTCCATAGTGGATTCCGTGAGGTTTTACGGTGGATTCCATAAGCT
The DNA here is from genome assembly GCF_053477565.2 of Lygodium microphyllum. Lineage (NCBI taxonomy): Eukaryota > Viridiplantae > Streptophyta > Polypodiopsida > Schizaeales > Lygodiaceae > Lygodium > Lygodium microphyllum. The sequence continues at coordinate 73,488,185 of NC_141147.1, read as the reverse complement.
TTGATGACCGGGGCTCATACACAAAGTGGAATCTTTGTGCGAGAAGTTGATGGGGATGCCTGTCCTTTTCAAGTGTTTCATTAATTTAGTGTGTACATGGGTGATTCCATAGCGGGTGATTCTGCAAAATGCATATTAAATTAATAAACGTTTATGCGTTTAGAGTGCGCACTCGTAATAAATTAAGGTTAGGATTTATTTCTAACCAGTTGATTTATTTATGTAGCTGAAGACTGCTAGGTATTCACTTTTGTCGGTTTAATTGTATTATTTTACTAACGATTATGAATGCTTCAGTTGATGTGTAGAGATAGCAGTAGTGGCAGAGGAAAGCATTGGAGGATAGCGAGTATTCGATTTATGGATTATATTTTGATGGGCGCATATCTTAGGCATGACGTCTATATTTTGTCACGCCTATTTATTGAGGCGTTAGTTATTTTTTATAATTTTGTATGCGCATGGGCGCACGATTATGTTATTTCTACTTGGACATTGTATTAGGCATGCCAGACTCTTTGGGCACCGCCCGTTAGCTTTATTCCTATTTTGTGTTAAAGCAAACTCAAAAGCTAAAAGCTTGCTATTTTGTAATTTGGGCTATTATTTGAGCTTGAAGATGAATAATACATAAAATACATGCTTTGTGGAGCGTTCACACAAGGCATGGGGGGAGATTGCACCCAATTGGTCTCTTGCTCTTGTCATTCATGCTTTTTACCTTGTAATTTGTGCAAAAAGTAGAGTTCTATTGTTCTTGGGGACCTTCCGGCATTCACTACGCGAGCGTACAGCATCCGATCTGCGCACCAATATACTTTTTTCTCCTTAAGGAGGCATGACCATGGCTTCAACCCTAAGGAGCCCAACATATATAACTTCTCAAATATTTTGATTGTGTTTTTTGAGTATCCAGAGTTCCTCAATTGTTCAAACCCAACCTTCATCATCACAATATGCAACTACTTATGGTTGTTGAGAAAATTATTAAAGTAGAAACCCACCATGGATGAATATGGCCTAGCTCTACTCTTCTTTAATGTCAATGCTAGAATTGACTACATTTCAATGGCATGGCTCCACATCTAAGCATTGTTTCTCCCCTCATACCATCTCACTCCATTGGAAGAGTTGAATAAAATAGGGTTTTGGACATCAACATATTCTCAAACACCATCCTCATCATGTGTTTGTCATTGGGAATCAAAAGAAGGGGCCACTAAAGCCCTAGAGCTAACAAAATTTATGACACCACCAACTAACTATGTAGATCCATGGGAACTAAATGAAGAGCCTCAATGTGTACATAAAAAAGTAGAAATATTTGAAAGTGCTAAATACTATTATGATCAAATGATTAAAATCCTTTGGACTCAAGTCTAGAAACTAATAGATGCACCCATATCCTTGGATCTATTTGGCTCCCAAAGTATGAGATGAGGATCCAAATATGGTAGTTTAGCATTTTGCAGAGCACAAAAAATCCAATTTTGCAATAGAATTTGACATTAACATGTCACAAGAGCCAAGATTTAGACAGATTTTCCCATCCACTATCATCCAAACCCTCATGAGGATAGCTACTAGCATCTCAAGGAAACAGTCGGAGTAGTAAGATACTATAAATTTCAAGAAATGCTTGCTAGCTTTGAGGGAACATAATGTCTTAGCTCAAGAAGAATCCCCCAAAGACATGGAGAATGTAGCTTGTGCTCATTGTTTGGCAAATGAGCAAGCTTTGTTTGTAGTTTTCTACTCTCCCCATAAGAGACACGCAATATACTTTTTTCTCCTTAAGGAGGCATGACCATGGCTTCAACCCTAAGGAACCCAACATATGTAACTTCTCAAATATTTTGATTGTGTTTTTTGAGTATCCAAAGTTCCTCAATTGTTCAAACCCAACCTTCATCATCACAATATGCAACTACTTATGATTGTTGAGAAAATTATTAAAGTAGAAACCCACCATGGATGAATATGGCCTAGCTCTACTCTTCTCTAATGTCAATGCTAGAATTGACTACATTTCAATGGCATGGCTCCACATCTAAGCATTGTTTCTCCCCTCATACCATCTCACTCCATTGGAAGACATGGTCAATAGTAGTTTCACCGATTCCACACATGCATTATTTCCAAAATTGCTTATAACAAAATAGGAGCTATTGAAGAAGGATCTTTTGAACAAGGATTGCATATCCAAAACATTGCAGCTTCTCCTCAAAAAGTGAAAAATCACATCTTATTTATTAAAAATGAGAAAAATAAATAAAGAAAATATATTACCAATAAAATAGGAGTAAAATTTCCAACTAGTTTAGGTGAACATACATTTGTTACAGCTAGATGTCCTCAAGCTTAGGAACATTTAGTGGTTTGACCTACTTGCTCTATATCTAACCCTTAAGCTCACTCAATAGACCTTTCACAATAAATTTCATCCCACAAACCACCTCATCACCAACAGCTGAGTTCTCTAGTACGAAACACACATCAAAAGCTCTAGCCTTTGGTGTGAGATCCATATCTTGATTACATTTGCATGAGCACTTCATCATTACACTACTAGCTTGACATATCCCTAGGGAAGACTACGCTTTCTATGTAGGTCAACCAAAGTTGTGGAGCCAAACCACCCCTCAACATCGATGGATATCTATCCCTTATTAGCGAGGCAAGAATCCCTTATACTCCCCTCACATCCTACAAGTTTCATGCATCCCCTTGAATTGGACCTCATGAAGTCCCTTCAGTCAAACCAAAGGAGTATGCCAAAGAGGACTATCACTATCATTCAACTAGCAAAGGGGGTAAATGTGAACTCTCATAAGGAAAACTAAAGAACTAAAGTGGAAGCAAGATGGATTTCAAAGGATTGAAGGGGGCCATCAATATTTTTGGTTCATGGTCAAAAGCTAATAGAGCTTAATGCATCAATCTAGGCATTGTGCATCACTAAGGTACTTGTGTAATGTTTTCAACTTTTCACCTATGTCTAAAGACATATTATTGTAATTATTTAGTGAGAATCTCCCTATTTTGCAAACTATACTATCACCAATGGTTACATTTAGAAGACCTCAATGAATGTAAAGGTTGTGGCAATCTCTATTCATTTTTACATAAAGCATTTCCACATAAACCTAAGTGTATGCAAAGTGAAGGAGAGATCATGAGATTTGCAAAAAAATGATGAGGGTGCCCAACTTGAATAGGAACCCAAAATAAAACCCTAATGTATATAATGCATAAATTTGAATAGAGAGATAAATCTTATGTGTCCAACATTGAGAGCTTCCACTCTTCTTGCTTCTTGTGTATTTTTTTGTGTATTGTTGCTTGAGAGTAAGGGGGAGAGAAAGATATAGAGAGAGAGTTTGAATAGGGGACTAGAGAATGAACCTCGTCTTCTCTTATTTCTTTCCTTCTCCTCTTCCCATTTACCTTCCATAACTTGGAGGGTGAGAAATAGAGTGAGGCTGAGAGTGTGTGTAAGAGAGTGAGGGATAGATTAAAGAAGCTTTTATCCATATCTTTATTATGATTATTATTCTCCTCTCCTCATTGGAGCCATCGTGGATTCTTGGATATGGAGTGGAACATGCCAGCTCTCTAGAATACTGAAAGGAGTCCAAAAGATAACATAAAAGTTGCTTCAAAGGTATAGACTACAAGGTTTTCAGTTTGTCTAGATTGCATTTTGGGATTGCTTCATGGTCATGGTTTCCTCCACATTAGTTGATTTTGATGTGCTCATTCAAATTAGGATGCATTCACACACCCTATAGGTATCAAAATTTTCCCTTTCTTCTAGCACACCACAAACACCATTTAACTGCTAAAACAAACCAGCCCACACGCTAGTAGGTGAATTGGGTAGTCTGCCTCTAACAACCCCCAAGACAGCACCACATGATAAAGACCTAGGATCTCACCTCAACAAAACCCACGAGAGGGCACCACTAAACATATGATCAAAAACTTTTGATCACCCACTCCTCACTGAGACCTCAACTCAACACTTAAGCAATTCAAACCTTCAAGCTCAGATTTTACCACTTTTAGAGAGAATCTGACGTTGAAACAACCATGGTAGAGACTCTGACAACATGAGCTTTTAGATTCACACAACTATTTTTTAAGGATAGCAAGCCCATGCAACAAACTGTCCCACAAAGCGTGATTGCTTCAAGCAGTACAAAATCAGTTGTTGTAGACCCTCTATGTTCTTCTTTCCTTAGAGCACACCTAAATACAAACCAAATACACAGGTATGAAAGGGAGCGACGGATCGAAGGTTGGACTCGAGAGCTATGGCAGGAGAGCCAGAGCAAGAAAGGGAGAGACTAGAAATGGGAACTCCAACAGTCACAATGTGTGATCGGGCCTTCCTTTATTCAAACTGTCACTAAAAGAATAAAGAATAAAGTGACGGTGATGGACGCCCGCCACCTACAGTGTGCAGTGGCGGTGACTCTCAGTGTAGTAATACACGGGCGGCTAGGCAGAGGCGCTTTCACCCCCAAGGAGTGACGGATCGAAGGTTGGACTCGAGAGCTATGGTGGGAGAGCAAGAGCAAGAAAGGGAGAGACTAGAAATGGGAACTCCAACAGTCACAATGTGTGATTGTTGGAGAGACTAGAGCTATGGCGGGAGAGACTAGAAATGGGAACTCCAACAGTCACAATGTGTGACCGGGCCTTCCTTTATTTAAACTGTCACTAAAAGAATTAATAATAAAGTGACGGTGATGGGCGCCCGCCACCTACAGTGTGCAGTGGCAGTGACTGTCAGTGTAGTAATACACGGGCGGCTAGGAAGAGGCGCCTTTACCCCCAACAACCTCCCGCTTAAAGGAAAATCTACCCCAGTGAGAAGTGAAAAGAAAACGAAAAAAGATAGTACAACATGTACACATGTACAACAGGATGAGGAAAGACGTCATCTCATCCCACGCCCATCAACCTCCTGAGGAAGGCAAAGTGCTCTGTAGAGAGGTTTTTCGTGAGCAGATCTGCAGGATTTTGGTCAGTCGAGATCTTGACAAGATCAATAGACTTGTCCTCAATGACCCCACGTATGAAGTGATACCTCACCTCAATGTGTTTCGTCTTCGCATGGAAGACCGGATTCTTGGCTAACTAAATAGCACTCATAGAATCCGAATGCAGTGTAGGGATAGCATCAATACCAAGGTCAGCAACTAAACGACCCAACCAAATGGCCTCCTTGCAAGCCTCAGTGGCTGCAACATACTCGGCCTCTGTAGTAGAAAGCGCTGTGCATTTCTACACCCTGGACATCCAAGAAACAGCACCTGCAACATAGGTGAATACATAGCCGAAAGTGGACTTCCTACTATCTGCATGTCCTGCATAATCAGAGTCAGTGTACTCCACGACTCCTGTATCGTGGGCTGCCATAGCATATGCACATATCTGCAGTGCCCTTCAGGTACCTCATGATACCCTTCACAGCATCCCAATGCTTCTTGCCAAGTGTAGCCATATAGCGTGCCACAACACCAACTATAAAGGCAATATCTGGACGAGTGGTTATCATGGCATACATAAGACTGCCCACTGTAGATGCATAGGGAATCTTGGCCATCTCGGCCCTTTGCTCATCTGTCTATGGACAATCAGCCTATGATACCTTCACATAAGAAGGCAATGGACAACCAATAGGCTTTATGTCCTGCATGTGGAAGAGCTCAAGGACTTTATGAATGTACTCCCTTTGTGACAAGTAGAGGAGTCCCTGATGCCTGTCGCATCTAATGTGCATACCAAGTATGTGAGCGGCCTGTCCCAGATCTTTCATCTCAAAGCTCTTCTTGAGCTGAGCCTTAAGAGCATCTAGCTTATCATGAGCTTTCCCTACTATAAGCATATCATCCACATAGAGTACCAAAATCAATAAAGAAGCATCACGGGCTTTCTTCGTGTAAAGACACGGATCCATAGCACTCCGGATGTAGCCCTGTGACTGCATAAAGGCATCAAAATTATGATATCGCTCCCTAGGTGCCTGTTTCAAGCCATAAAGACTTTTCTTCAATTTGCACACTAGGTGCTGCGTGCCAGGTTCTGCAAAGCCCTTAGGCTGCTCCATATAAATCTCATCATGCAAGTCCCCATGTAAGAAATCCGTCTTGACATCCATCTAGTATAAATCCAAGTCAAGCTGAGCAACCAAAGCCAAGACTAAGCACAGGGTGGTCATCTTAACCATAGGAGAAAAGACCTCGTCAAAGTCCACACCATGCTCCTGCTTAAAATCATTTGCTACCAATCTAGCCTTGTATGCCGGCTTGGGGTGTCTAGGGGTACTTTTTAGCTTGTACACCCACTTGCATGGCAAAGCCTTCTTGCCCGTAGGCAAGGAAACCAAATCCCAAGTGTCATTCTTATGCAGGGAGTCTATCTCAGACTACATAGCCCTCTCCCAGGAGTGACTATCACCCCTGCGCATAGCCTCATCATAGGTAAAAGGCTCTCTTGCATCTGTAACCAAGACATAATGCATCGAGGGCTGAAATCTATTAAGTGGACGTCTGTCTCTAGTAGACCATCTCACGGCAGGCTCTGCTGCCTACCCAGCTACCTATCCAACACCCTAACCATGAGCATCTGCTACAGCTGTAGGCTGTCCAACTGGGTGTGCGAGAGCTCTCGGCTTCTCCTGAAATATGACCCTGCGGATCTCAACAACTCTCTCAGGCTGCCTATGCATTTTGTCTTCATGGAAGACTCCATCATGACTGCGGATGACTTTTTGCGCCTGCAGATCCGAGAGATGGTAACCCATCTTGCCTACATCCCCATAACCAAGGAAAATGCATTTGACACTCTTGGGATCTATCTTACTTCTCTTGTCCCTGGGCACATGGCAAAATGCCTCACATCCAAAGACACAGAGATGCACATAAAAGGGAGTTTTTCCAGTCTATACCTCCTCTGCAACCTGGAAATCCAAACCACTAGAGGGTGATCTGTTTATGACATGCACAGCTATACTAACTGCCTCAGCCCAAAAGCTCTGTGGTAGGCCTGCATGGCTAAGCATACTGCATACATGCTCCTGGATGGTTCTATTCATCCGCTCAGCCAAACCATTTTGGGAGGGCGTGTAAGGGGCAGTCAACTGATGCTTAATACCCCTCTCATCACATAACTGCTCAAAAGCACGTGAGACATACTCACCCCATTATCTGTCCTTAGGCATTTTAGCCTATACCCAGACTGGTTCTCAACCAATGCAAGCCATCTCTGAAACATAGCCAAGACATCGGATTTAATCTTAATGGGATAAGCCCAAAATTTTCATGAAAAAACATCTATGAACGTAACAAAATACTTTGCACCGCCCATAGACTGACAAGGCATGGGCACAAAGACATCCGAATGTACCAATACCAAGGGCTCACTCATGCGTGGCCTACCAGACTTCTTATGCGTAGACCTAGTTTGCCTGTCATAAAGACAATGCTCACATGAATCAAACATGCATAATCAAGGGGTGGTAAGTACTGCAAACCAGAAAGCATTTTCATTCCCTTCAAAGACATATGGCCAAAACGGGCATGCCAAAGAGATACATGTGGGATAGAACCCACAGACAAAACATAATCAAGGGAAGAAGCTGATACAATCAAGGGGTAGATACTGCCAGCCTTGGCACCTCTCGCAATCATAAGTCTGCCACACGAGTGATCTTCCATGCAGAGTCTCCAAAACATACATGATATCCTGCGTCATCAAGCTGTCGAGCTGACATGAGAATGCGGGTCAAAGCAGGTACATGACGTACATCCTGCATAACAAAACTACTGCCATAAGGAAACTGTAGCCTAACATCACCAATGCCCACAATATCAAGAGAGTTGTCATCACCCAAGCGCATAGAACCCGAAACAGTATGGTATGAATGAAACCACTCTCGGTAAGGTGTCACATGAAAGGATGCACTTGAGTCCAAGAGCCAACACTGTGCATACATAGAGTGTATCTCTGTCATCTGCGAAGCACTAGAAGAAGCTGCTAGGATATAATCAACATCATCAACATTCTCAGGCTGCATAACATTGATCTCTTCAATTATAACACTGGACTTTACAGGTACTATGCTACGATCAGAAGACTTATCCTGCACTTTGTCTTTCCCCTTATCTTTGAGCCTTTCATTGCGCAATTCATGGCATTGTGGCCTAATATGGCCCTTTTTTCCACAATGGTGACAAGTAACATCTGCATTCCTGCCACGGGATTTGCTACATGACTTCTCACGAGACTTGGACCGAGATTTTTGAGAATCCCGTCCACGGCCACTACCACTGCCATGCTATCCATATCCATCATTCCTCCCTCTAATTGTCATAGCATGAAACACATGAGAGGCATCCAAATTCTTACGATTAACCTCTTCCTGCAGAAGAGCACTCTCAACATCAGATAATTTCAAGGTAGCAGTAGAGGCACATAATGCAGTGCGGAATACATCCCATGACTCATTAAGAGTACCAAGCAAGAAAAGAGGAGTAACATCCTCTGAAAAAGTGATGTCCTATGAAGTCAATTTCTTGAGTATAGCAAGGAAATAGCTCAAGTGGGCAAACATAATCACATTCTCCTTCATGCGCAGATCCATAAGCTGCTTCAGCCAATACATCTGACTCGCTGGACTTTTCTTGTCATAGAGATTTTTTATCTTTTCCCACAACTGCCATGCACTCTGTTCTTCCTCAAAGACATTATTGTGAACTTGTTCTATGAGAGACAATACAATAGTGGACTTACATAACTCATCAAGCTCAAGCCATTCCTCATTTGGCATAGTTGCAGGCGGATGCCTGCTTAACCTCAAAGGTTTGATCTGTGATTTCTGCACCAACACCTACCAAATCTGGATCTTCCAATAAGAGTAATTCATACCATCAAGCTTAGTGATGTTGAAAATAGCATGATTAGTGGACGAACTCGCCATAATGCAGGCTGGCAGACTGTAGATAGTTCAAAACTACTTGTTATTTATTGCAGAAAATGACCAAAAAATCACCAAAATCGAGAAAAAATGGCAAAGAAAGTGGAACCAAAGCTTCTACCCACCAAGTACTAGTGAATGTACATCATTTCAGAGTGTTTCATCATGAAAAATCCATGTTAGTCCATACATATATGCTTGCTGTAATAAATTTCAGATTTTAGTAAAAGAGAGCTAACAGTGCCAAAATCGGATCCCAAGGCAATCAGATACTGCCAAGACCAAAGCCAGCATCATGCAGGCATAGCATAAGCATATGACGGTCGATAAGCATGAATCCAACACCCAAGTATGTCATACAAACATCTACCAGTGAGTAGGCACACCCCCTAGGCAACGGGGCAAAGTGTTCCTGTCCACTACCAAAACTTGACACAAGTAGGTGTCAGTTCACAAAGATGTGGATCCAAAACTGAGACTTAGCTTATAAGCATATAGTGAACCAAGACATATGATGTATCATCCCAAAAGGTAAGAAGTCCCAAAGTCTCAAGTGTCTGTAACTGCTCAATAGCATGTAACGGCTCAATGCATAAAAGTACCGCCTGCTCAATGTCTGATAAGCATTCAAGAATGCTCCCACAGGCACAAAAGCTGTATGTACAAGCTCAAGAGCTCAAGCCAAGGAAAGACACAGTGCCAATGACATAAGTCCAAGACAATACATCAATAGCACATCCTGAACATGTAGGCGGTAGAGCATCTGTATGTAGCATCCATAAGCATGTAAGACATCAAGTACATCCAAAGATACAACTCTGGCAAGCAAATAAATACCTCAAGTAAGCTCCGAGAATCCAAGGTCAAGCCAATACCAAGCTCCAGTAGCAATAGGCTCCAAACAATGTAACTAGCATGTAGTAATGGCATAGGCTAAGCATGTCAAGACCGGTCAGACATAAGCAACATACATGCCATAAGTAAATCCAAGACGGAGCATCCAAATTCTTTGCAAAGCAACCTCAATCTCAGCCAATGATCCCGAATCAAAACCAAGCTCTATGTCGAGCCCCGAGTGTCAATACATCACCATATATGCCCGAAACATAGCCTGAAAAGCATAGGCATAAGTATACATGAATAAAATGACTTCAGCCCAATTGTGT